>NC_050189.1:12551442-12851442 GCF_008315115.2 Sander lucioperca
CAATGATCTTTCTCTGTTCACACATTCACATTCTAGGGTGTATACAAGTATAGAATTTTGCTTTTTGTACATTTTTGATTGATAAGAATTCACAAATCTTTATTGAATGTTTTCTGTATTGTCAGATGTCTTTTATTTGCTATTTCTACAGTATATGTATGTGAATGGATCCACTTGTTATTAGGACTCCCTTTAAAACATTTAAAATGTCTGCTCGGTTTGAGTTGTACTCAAAATGCTGCCGTATTCCTTGAAAACATTTATTGAAGACTGGATTTCCATCAGCTGAGGTGTGTAGGTGCATTAGGTTTTCTTCTAACATTTTGGATGTTATAACGTTTTATTGTCTGATTTCCCTGTAAATAAAGACACGCCTGTTGCTGAGGTAAAAAAAGCTCTGACTGCACTGTTTCATTACCAGTTTTTTAGGGCAACGATTCTTTCTGATTAACCCTTCAGTGAATCTTCAACTGTGCTGTATGTCCTTTATGAAATAAACCCAAATATCACAGTCTGTCCAGCTAATACTCTGCAGTACTATAAATGTTTACACTAATAATTCCATCAAAGTTTAATGATATGTTATAAATAATGTCCAACGAGCAGGGACAGAGCCAGACGTTGTAAACATCTGGGCTAAGCCCATACCTAGGGCGGGTCTGGGGTATGCCTCATTTACAGCAGCTTTATGCACTATTTTTCATGCCATTTGATAATAGAATATCTAAAAATAATTTGGGAAAAATACAAGTGTTGCAACGATCCTATTTTGTATCAATTTGTTTTTTCAACTGTTAATTTCTGAAGTTCTTGTTTCATTATTTTTATTTTTTTTTTATTTTTTTTTAACCTTTATTTATCCAGGTAGGTTGATTGAGAACAACTTCTCATTTGAAACGACGACCTGTCACATTCACACAGTTCCACATTCATACCTTGAAGCTGCCCAGTACAACCACAGTCTGATCTGCTGGCCACTGGGCAGCTCCACTGGAGCCGTTGGGGTTAAGGGCCTTGCTCAAGGGCCTTCTTAACCTCTAGGCCACCGCTGCAGTCATTTCATTATTTTCATTGTAGAATAATCTGTCGATTATATTCTTGATAAATAGTGAAAAATGTGGATCAGAGTTTCCCAAAGCCCAAGATGACGTCCTCAAATGTCTTGTTTTGTCCACAACAAAAAGATATTCAGTTTACTGTCACAGAGGAGAGAAGAAACTAGAAACATACTCACATTTAACAAGCTGGAAGAAGAGAGAGAAGTTTGCAACCTAATTAGCACCAGAAGTACTCGACACAGGAAGAGGAAGTTCTTACCTACATCACACAGTCAATGTGCTTCTCAGACAGTCAGCAGCAAGACACCATGGAGGTTACAGCTTTCTGCATCACACTGAGTGAGTACTACATTTGTCTGTTTTCCCCATTTCTTGTTGCTCTACAAGTAACAGTACACACAACAGAAATAAAAAGGATAGCAACATAAACGTTTTAGAGATAAATGTTGACAGAAGTTTAACATATTTGTATTTTTGTGTGATGTCTGGATCCATCTATACATGTGGCATTAAAGAACTTCCTCTTCAGGAATTGGGTTTCAGCAAAGAGCCTATTGTTTGTCTTTGATCTGTATTTGTTGAGGCACCAACATTATCTGTATTTGTATTCAAATAAGTGTGGAAATAGGTGTAACAATCCTGGTTTTGTGTTTATTACAATTATTATTTTAGAATATGTTTTGTTAGTATAGGTGTTCTTCAATAAATTAAATAGAATATTAATGAACTACAATGATAACTTTCCACTAGTTATATTTAGCAACTAAAGTTTAACAAGATAACAATGTTATATGACTTAGTGATTGAATATTAATTCTACATACAGAAAAAGCATCTTTTCACATATCTCTCCTCTTTTGTGTCTCTAGTGATGAATGCGTTGATGTTGCTGGTTGCCCATATTCAGCATGGTTATCCTCAGACACCTGGTAGGTAGAAGTTACCTGTTCCCAACCCTAACCTTAAACCCTAACCCCGCCGATCATCTGGGTAATTTTTGGCTCCATGGTGGCTTCATGCGCTACTGAGCAACTCTGATAGAAATAAACGGGGCTCCGCCTTTAATGCTGCATCCAGTTCTTATAATACATCTATGGCATAGACAAGGTCTTCTTTAGAGCCGTAGATTCTTCAATTGTTTTTTGATTTCCCTCTTATTATAGAATGCACCTTGTATTTGTCTGGGAATCAAGTTCTTCCTTAATTGTGTTCTCCATTTTTCAGTTTCAGACGCAGCTTTTCGTATTGTTCCAACCTGACTGCAGCTTTTTGAATACGAGTCTGTCCACTTTACCTGTGAGGGGTTTAATGTCCTAGCTGGGTGCAGAGTGAGAACCATCAAGGAATTAATTCCAACATGTTCAAATGATAAAGTAAAGTCAACAGTGACCTGCACCATTGACTTTGCCTTTCCATCAGACAGCGGAGAATACTGGTGTGAAGCTGGAGGAGGAAAGAGAAGCAACACTGTCATCATCACTGTCACCGGTAGGTTGATTGTGTCATCACACTAAAGTTTAGGATTTATTCTGCCTCTAAACATTTTGTAATGCTATTCAGCTGGTTCTGTGATTCTGGAGAGTCCTGCTCTTCCTGTGATGGAGGGAGAAGCTGTAACTCTGAGCTGTAGAACCAAGTTGACTTCCTTCTCCAGTCTCATCACCAATTTCTATAAAAATGGCCTCCTCATCGGGAGCAGTCCTACAGGAAACCTGACCATTGAAAGTGTTTTCAAGTCTCATGACGGCCACTACAAGTGCAACATCTCTGGAGCTGGAGAATCACCAGAGAGTTGGCTGGCTGTCAGAGGTAAATGTAAAAAAGAAATATATATAACTTTCAGCCTTTCAGACATATCAATCAGTTAACTGCACACATGAACAAACTGCTAAATTGTTCAATGATTCAGTGGGCTATTGTTAGCCATGTGGTAGACTGGTGCATTCAATGCAATCACCTGCTCATCTCATCAGCATTTCTAGACAAGTGGGTGAGTCAGTACAAATTCATCTAACGCAGCCAAACACTGAACTCACAGAACTTTATTTTAAATTCTAGAAGAGAAGTATGATGGCTCAGTGACACAAAGTGAGGACTCACAACGCGCAGACAGAACAGGTAAGGTAAAACTAAAGTTTACCAGGTTGTTGATCATAATAGTATTGGACAAAAGGTACGCAGTCAGAGCAGGCAACCTAAACCCAAAGGGTATAAGCAGGCAGGCAAGAATCTGGTATGAACAATTTTGTATTTAGACGCGGTTGAACTAGGGCTGCAAAAATCCATTGAACAACTAATCGTGGAAGCTCTAAACCAGGGGCCTTCAATGTTTTTTAAGCCAAGGACCACTTAACTGAAAGAGAGTTGGAGCAGGGACCGTGTACTACATATATTGTATAAAATGAAGTTGCATATTAAAATGGGCTTACAATAACGTATATGGTGGCCTAAAGCCTTTCTACATACCTTTTTAGTGCATGGATTACTAAGCTATTAAAATAGTGATTGTCGGCATGATTTTATGAATCATCTTTTAATGTTACACATACATGTGGCTCAGTGAATCCTTAGAGATGAACTGTATCTGTGGATGGCCTTAGTGACTACCTTACCTATAGGCCAGTAAGCCTATCCTCTGTGGGGATTTATATTTGCTAATAATGTGTTGGTTTCATGTTAAGACATTTTCATTCAAGACATTTTTTACTTTCAAAAATTGACAATAATTTGGAATCCCCCCTGCAGAGAATCTGAGGACCCCCTAGGGGTCCCGGACCTCCTGTTGAAGATCTCTGCTCTAAAACCTAAATAGGTCAGGCAAAAATATTTAGGGAAATGTGTATACAATGATGCACAAGACATTTAAAATGTTTCCTTTGGATCAAATGGTACAGAATATATAACAAACAGTGTTACAAAACAACCTAAAGATACAATATTGCAAGTTTTGCGCAATTTTTCTGTTGCATATCTTTCATATTTACAAGTGTTTGTTAATTGTTTAAACATTTAAATAGGTTTTTCAAGTGTCTTATGTTTAAAAAATGTTTATTTAATTTAATTTTGATTTTCTAATATGTTGCAGCAAAAACCGCTTCTACCATCTCTCAATCTCCAAATGAGGAGCCCCTCTCCGATGACTCTGACTCGTCTCTTCCCCAATCACCTAATAACCGCCCTCGTGCCGTCATCCTGCTGTGGATCACTTTAATGGTGTTAATGTTGGCGTTGGTGCTGCTGGTGGTGGTATGCCTTCATATGAGGAGAAGCAAAGGTACAGAAAAGTAACTACCTCAACATTAGCTGTATGCCAAAAAAACAGTAACCAGTAACCAGTAACCAGTAAAACCCAAAGTAACTGAACATAACTTTATGTTGCCTTCAACAAGCTCAACCTATCAAATACTTTTGCTTTTCTATCAAACAGCTTCCTTAAAGACAACAGCAGCAGCATCACATTCAGGTGAGGTGTTGTAGTTATTACATTTTTTCCTACTTTTATTTTTTAAGACCGTAGAACTAAGACTAAATATCATCCTAAAATCTGAATGCATAAAAAGGATCTTTGGGTACTATAATCATGCAAAACATGTGTACCTGTCAACCAGTCAACCTTCTGCTTCTTTGCATGAAAAAATGTTTCAGTCTGTGGAGAGGATGCTGAAGACGATCCAGACGGTGTGACGTATGCAGTCGTCGTCACAAAACTGAAACAGGACAAAGGTTTACTTACTTATTAAGTTTTTTCTTTAATTTAACGTGATGTGAGTAACACAAAAAGACTGTAATTAATAACTTATGCATTCATTATTGGTGAGTCATATAAGCACATACGCTCCCTACTAGATAAAGTGTTACTTTAACGTCTTTAAGAAGGTTAACCACTGAGAAACGTTGCTGTTCCGCATGTTGAAGCTGTCAGTTGAGGTTATGGTTAAGACGTGTTGCACAGCAGGACTGAGATGTGAATTATTTTGGCATCCTCTCAGCGTGTCACATACACTGTGTTTGGTTTTAGACACTGGAGACGCTGCTGATAATTTGAACCTCTGCCTCGAGTCAAACCACAGCACCAAACCACAGAGTGAAAGAGGTAAGAGGCCTTTTGACCCCCTTCAGTCTGTCAATATGAGTATTTATAACGTGTTCTTTTAGGTTTATCAGACTGACTCTTACTTGCTGATGTTTCTCCCCTTCAGAAGAAGACGAATCCTCTTTACAACTGGTTTACTCTGCTGTGACCATACGTAAAACTCCACAAGCTCTCCAACGGGGTTTGTATTTCAGTTATTTGTCCCCAGTAAAGTAGGCTATCACCACTAATGGTCATGTACATTTACAACTGATTTAAAATATTTGCAGTGACTGTAAAAAAATCACAGAAGATTTAAAAACTATGGATATAGTACTGAGACAAATGAATATTTTAGGAACATTAACACAATGTAAGATCACATTTACCGGAATACTTTTTCATCATTGTATTTAGAAAAGTTAATGACACTCTAAAACCTACACCTTACAGCATCATTTACTGTAGAGGCTTTAATATTTGGTCCACCTCAATATACAAAAGTTATTTTAGATATATTAGTATTTTTTTAAGCTATCCAGTTGTGTTCAGATAAAAGGTCAGGGCAGTCTTCAATACAAAAAAGGGATTAACCCCGAGAATTGTGAATATGAATAACTTTAGATCATTCTTTAAAAAAACTACATTATCATCATTTGGATCCAAATTTGTGAGTTTGTGTCTAAAAACGACCATAAGATTAAAAGCTTGCCTTAATCTTTTCTTGAAATCTTTTCCGAATAAATTCAGATTTTCATTTTCAACTATATTAGACAGTCAGGGCACCTTCATCCATAAATTTCACAAGGCACATCTGCGCTGCGTTTGGGTGCACCCCAAGTATATTTTTGACGGAGCAACAGGGCGTTCAATAGGCAGAGCAGGTAGTGGAACGGCTAGAACATCTGACTAATTTTCAAAATAAAAGCCTTGTGAAGATTCTTGATCAATATCACATCACTACACTATTTCAACAACTGAAACACAGCCATAAATATTTCTGGATGTTCATAACTGGACTAAATGGAAGAATCCATTTAACTATGTAAACTACTTACTTTTTTGTGCGATCAATTTTTTATTATTATTTTTATATTTTACAACATAGAACATACAGAACAAACAAATACAATCAAACAAGAACCAAAACCCTCTCCCACCCCCCACCCTCTGCGGTCTCAGGAAAAACAAAACAAACCAATATACAAGAAAACAAAAATCACACCTTGTCTAGTCGCTCTCCTCTAACTCTTGTGGTGTTGAGGTCATTAGGATTGATACTTGAGCTGCTGCATTTTTCCATAGGTCTATAGTCGATGACTTGGCTTTGTTCATTCTTGCTGTAGAGAGCTCCAGTAAACTACTTACTTTTATGGTACAGTAGAAGCACCAATACCCAGGATAAATAAGCAAAAAACAACTAAATTTGTGAGTCGGGCAGCCGGACCGCAGCACACCTGTGCCTAGTTGAATTCTAGGGTCATATTCCCCTTGTAAATTCTCTGTAAAGTATTTAGGATCCATACTGTGGAACAACATTAATCAGCGCCCCGGTCAGTCCCTACCAGTGTTAAAAAAGGCAATCCAAAAACACAGTTTTGTCAGAATTGGCATTTGGGTAAGGTTTAGTCATTGTTCTTATGTTTTCATTTTTATCGAGTAACTTGGTTGTTTTAATACTTTTTTCATAACGATTCTAAAAATGACTATGAAATGAATATTTCTTGTGTCTTACCATAATAGATTGTACTTGTTTCTAAATCTGAATCAGAATCCAGCTCCACAGCAGCCAAAGTCTAACAAAGCAGAAACGTCTCTACACACCTGTCCTGAAGGTAAGACCAACAGCATCAGCTTCCTTTAATGTAACTAATTACTCTTTCTTAGTGATCGTGAACTCACCACACTGCAGGTGCACGGCTGTGTATGCTAATCTAACTGGGAACTGGACCTGATTCCTCAGACGCTCAGATAAGAAAATGGCTTCAGTGACCCTTGAGTTTAACCACAGATATAATCTTTGTGTACTGTGTCTTACAGGCCACAAACAGCAGAGACGCCTGACTGAAGAAGGGAGGAGAGCCTGCGTGCTAATGTGTGCAAGAGAAGAAATCCTGTTGTGTTTTACAGCTTTGTGTTGAAATTATTTGTGTCTTTCTGAAGTCATTTATTCCATTTGAGTATATGTATTCATATAATTTCACTTTTTTACATGTCATTTAGCTGACGCTTTTATCCAAAGCGACTTACAATTGCTATATATGTCAGAGGTCGCACACCTCTGGAGCAACCAGGAGTTAAGTGTCTTGCTCAGGGACACGTTGGTTGATGTATCGCAGTGGGAATCGAACTAGGGTCACCCACACCAAAGGCATATGTCATATCCACTGCGCCATCACCACGCCACTTTCACTGAAAATGGCAAATAAAAAAACATGTTATCCAATATTATCCTGTAGCTATACGTCAAACCTTTCATATTTCAAAATGTTGCATTTGTATATACTGTATATGTAATATAAGAAGTGTATAAATATACTAATGAAATAGCTATGTACTTATGTACTTTGTGAAGCTTTAAACCCAGAATAAAAGATGGCAGAGTTTGTATATTAGATTGGACATATAGTTAAAGGTAGTACATTTTCACAGTTTCAACTTTTGCTTTACTATTTTCACAAATAGAAGAAGGTCAGCTGGATGATCTGGTCAGTCAGACAGTTTTATGTGACTCACAGTTAAAATGTTTATTTTTATTATAATGTGACAGTTAAACCACATTGATCTCTCTGCTGTGTTCACATGTCTGGAGACGCTGTTTTTTTTAAAAAAAGAACTGCTGCTGTTTCTAAAACTCTCACTGTGGTCAACCACCAACGTGATGCTGTTGCAGCAGTTTGACCTTACAAATGATATCTGGCTGTATTTCTATATAGATTGTCTTTTTTCCCTAGAGTGGTGTTAACAGCTCCACACCCCGAGGTGGAGCTTGTCTTAATATTTTCTAAATAAGATGAACATAAATGTGAAGTGACTAGGAAGATACAAAAAAATGTATCTGCTCTATTTTACTCCATTGTTTGAAGTTTGTCTTGCAAATATATTAAGTGTTGCCAAAATCAGTTAAACTTACCTATAGTCACATTCAAAAGAACATCTGTTTCCAACAAACACAGCTGTTCAAAATAAAATAATAATACTAACATGATTGCAGTACCCCACTGCAATAAAACAAGTTTAAAGTCTGTACAAATCACCACTTTATACAAAACATGCTCTCTTTAGTAGTATGTGTTAGTTAGTATTTTGTCATATACGCTTCTGTGAAAGATTGTTCCAAGACAAAACATCTACTTACATTTCAATTGCAGGATGGCAAACAAAGCGCAAAGCAGAAAATGTGTTTGTACTTTTGGTGCCTTTGTTTAAGGCATGGTTACAAAAGTAAAAGGTTTCAATGCTTTTGTCTAAGCATTAACTTTCAGTGTGTAAGCAATCGGCAAAAACTGTATATGTATGATTTACGGCAGCTAGGGAACATCTGCACAGTTTAATGTAGAAAAGTAATTTGTTTGCATAAGTTTGATATCTTATAATTAAATGTACATTTGCTGGATTAGAATATAAAAGTAATGCATATTAAGCTCTGAACACAAATTGCACAACCAGTATCAGTCATTAACAGCAGAGATCAAAGTCTGCTTTTATTGCCTGATAATATAACATTGTTTCTGAGACGAGGTGACTGGCTGCGGAATAGAAACAGGTATGTTCACTTTTCCGAATACATTTCATAGTCATTATGTACTATAATTTCACATTAAAGTTTAAGTTGAAATTAAAATTAATGTAACATTAGCTATACAGTTTTTCTGCAATAATCTCCATCCTATGTCTTTATTGTTTTAATTTTTTGCCTTTAATTGCATGAATGGATTTTTATTGCACCACAGGCATTGTTTTTTGTTTAAAACATCAATGAGACAAGCTGTTATGCATCTGCATGTCACACACTTTGTAAACTTTAAGCTAGATTATTGAACCACAAAAATCTATAACTGGAACTAAAACAGTGGAAGCTTTAATGTTATGGAAGGGCACAACAGATACTAATGTGCTAAACCAGTGTTAGCATATGAAAGTCTTGTGAACATTTTTTAAGTACATTGTGCGGATAATGCCTTTTTTTACTCTTCACTTTAAAAGGGCTGTACTCGACAGTAACTTAATATTTGCTTTGTAAAGATATAGTGGAGTAATGGCGACAGAGAGTAAAGTCACACTCCCTCTTTGTGTGTTGCGATCCAAACTTCTCTGTTCTTTGTTTTCCTAGCATGTCTGGCTGCGCATCAGATGTGCATGTAAGTTCCTTGTGCATCGATGTCTGATGCAGAGGGCCATAACAAAGTGTCAGTATTTGTCGAGTTGGGGAACAACCTTTGAGAACCATGTGGAGGCAATCCCTACCTGCGTTTTTTGCAGTATTTTGAGTACATGCCTTAAAGTACAAATTGAATGTAGGACCTTTACTGTGCAGAAGTAATAGTTTTATTTTTTTGTACATGTGAAAAATATACTTAGAAGGGGTTACAATTTCCATATCGGCATATTAGTCGCTTGCTTTGGCATAACCACCACGGTTATGAAATAGATGGATTTAATTAGCTTTAACATTATTAGTGTTATAAGTTATTTGGCAAACTTACACAATTTGAGTTGCAATGGCAGTGTGGCACTGTTCCTGTAGGATATGGTCGTTGACTAGAGGAAAGTGAAGAGTTTGGTTGTAATGTAGTTTATCCAGCATCCAGCAGAAAAAGTGAACTGCAGACAATGAGCCTGGGCCAGTGAAGTAGCTCGGAAGAACGGTTCTCTATATATGCAACGGACACACATACAGAAAGACAGATTCCTTGCTTTATATTAAGATGGGCATGAGCTGCAACATTTTACTGCTTTGTGTCCATTTTCAGATCTAAACTCCGACATGATTCACCTGATCTCGACTAAACTCAGTGGCTTCAATGCTGTGGCTGTCTTATTTCTACTAACAGGCTCCTGTGGAGGTAGCATATTAGAAGGTAAAAGGTCCAGTGCTTCTAAAAAAAATTACAGAAATAGACAGAAAAAATGGGGGATTACAGAAACTATGTCCCCTAACATAAAGACTTGAGGAAGCACAGGATACTTATCATCATTGATAGTGATAGAGCCTATCTACTTGTCCAAGCTGATTCCAGTTATTTCTAGATGTAAATGCTCCTCAATCTGAGCTTGTTTTTTGCCACAAATCACAGTGTTTTAACCAAACACCTGTATAAATGGGTTGGCATTAGGGTTGATTTGACATACATCTGAATTGGATTCAATCTTACCTTCTCAAAAGAAGTTTATTCATTGTTAAAGGAACCCCCGGCCTTCCATATGCATCAATTCTAGATCCTCTTCTGTTTTCAATGCATGTTACTTTTGGGACACAGTGAAGCTGCTAGTGAAGCATCTGGTTTCCATCAGGTTCAAATGTTATGGATGTATGTATTCCAGCCTATTTAATATTCTTATGAAAATAATTGAGACCCCAGGATAAGTAGCTTCTGTTTTTGATGGACAGAATCTCATAGGGATCTTAATAAACAAACAAACAGGTGATTGCAGTTATTCTGGCTGATTAAAAACCTCTGCTCAGGTTGAAGATGAACCGGAGCTTTAATGGGAATTCATTAGGTCAAAAATATTTTCTACCAATAATAATGATGAAGCTGTCGTTTGTCCTGCCCTAACAGGTGCAGTAAAGGTAACAAAAGACTCAGGAAGATGTCAATCAATCAGTCTAAACACACCCACACAGTCCTGGGAAGGGTTAGGGCTATTGTAATCAGCCAGATTACCTGAAATTGATTACCTGTGGGTGTTCAGGGCCTTTAAAGCCTGGTCACATAGTTTTAAATACACCTTTACTGTACAATGAAACTGTATATATTGTGAATCAGTCACATCATTGCCTATACCCAATGCTCTAGTTAATAAAGTCAGTACAAGCATTTTTGATCATTGAATCACAACTAAATATGCAACTTATTACCAAAGGTGCCAGATTTTAGTCTTACTCTTTTCATGGTGCACATATCGACTCAATACTGGGTAAACTTTACCAATACCACTTGGGTTGTTTTGACCCTGTGGTTTTCTACCCATGGTTAAAGTTAACCCAGTGGTTGTAGTTGGTGCTGAATTTGTAGGGGATGGAAAGCCCCTTGTGTTAATGTGAGACATTTTACACTACAGCAGCTAAAAACAGACCTGTCTCTTCCTCAGGTCAGAGCGAGCTGATTGGTCCACGTCAGCCAATAGTGGCAACAGTTGGGAATGACATAATTTTACCGTGCAACCTGAAACCTGCCGAGGATGCTTTTCCCATTGCATTTGAATGGACGAGACCTGACATGCAACCCAGATTTGTCCATGTGTGGCGTTCTGGTCAAAACCTTGAGGGTATCCAGCACGAGTTCTACGAGGGAAGAACATCAGTGTTTATCGACAAACTGAAACACGGAGACATTTCACTAAAACTCTCCAAAGTAAAACTGTCAGATGAGGGAAAATACAGATGCTTCATTCCAGAATGGAAGAAAGAATCTTTCGTTGTGCTTGTTGTTGGTAAATTGACACCTGGTATATCTACAAATACAGTATTAGATTTTTACTTTGTTTAACGTTGGCATTCTTTGGGTGCGCCTGGGTAGCTCACCTGGTAGCTCAGTCCTCGTCACAGCGGCCACGGGTTTAATTTTGCTTTGCTGCATGCCATTGCAGATTAACATGTGTATATTTAAATGAGGAAGGCAGCATTGCGGGATTGAAGACACAGTTAAACAAAAATGTGACAATAGATTTGTATTCAGCCAAAAAAATTATATCATAAAATGCATATGTTAAATCTATAAACAAACATGTTGGTGACCACAATGTGTATGCTAAGATTGGTTTTGTAAATCTTATGTCTCGTATATTGTGATTTCCCAAAGAAGTTATTAATAGAATTTTAGATTGTAACGAGCACATTTTTTGCATTATGTCATATCACTTCACTGCAAACAGACGGCAAAATACAAGAGGGGGTATGACAATAATGGATCTGCAGAACAGAAGTAACATTTTGACTCATTCCCTTTATCAGGTGCATTTTCCTCACCTGCTGTTACCTTAGAAGACAATAACAGCACTGACAACAGAGGAGTGGTGCTACAGTGTGAGTCTAAAGGCTGGTATCCAGAGCCTGAGTTGTTGTGGCTGGACGGTGAGGGAAACCTCCTCTCTGCTGGACCTTCAGAGACAGTCAGAGGTCCTGATGATCTCTATACTGTCAGCAGCAGAGTGACTGTGGAGAAGAGACACAGCAACAGCTTCACCTGTAGAGTCCAGCAGAAGAACATCAACCAGACCAGAGAGACACACATTCTTGTTTCAGGTTGATATGAGTTATTTATTTACGAAATGATCACTTTTACTTTCAAACAGCTGATGTCTAGTTTAATTAAATACCATGCTTTTGTGTTTTATCCCTCCAGATGATGTCTTCCCGGATCCATCTGATTCTGGTTCGACTGCTTATATCATCGGTTTGGTTGTTGGCGTTCTGGTGATTCTCGCGGTTGCCCTTGCTGCGTGGAAATGGAGACAAAACAAAATCAGTAAGTCAGGGAACTGCTGTTACAACCCTGAGATGGTTATAGTGGCATAAAGGAAAGGTTTTACCATAGACTGTAAAAATAAGGGACGAAGTGTTCAGCTCTGAAAGTGAAGCCAATGGGAAAGTAAGTTTCTTTGGAAGTCTATGAGAAAATGACCCAATTATCACTTGATTTATTACCTCAGTAAACATTTTCATAACTAGTTTATGATCTCAATCGCTAGTTTCAAGTCTTCTTCAATACAGCCGGATGTTCGTTTGGTAAATTATGGTCCCATTTCTTTTAAAATAGACGCAGGGGATGCTTTAGGACCTGTCAATCAGGACAAAGGCTTAGCAATGCTAACCATGATAACACTGTGTACATTAAAATTGCCATAAACTGGCCAAATTGCCAAACTGCAGTCCACAAACCAATGAGTGATGTCATGGATGCTACATGCATTAGTTTTACAGTGTTTGAGTTTTACACCTTTGTTCATTTTTACGGAACATTTGATTTTTTTTTTTATGTCTTGGTAAAATGTAAATGTATGTATTTATTTACATATTTAATATCCTCCTACAGCAGTGTTTATTGTTTTCAGCCATTCTAATGCAAAATATGTTGTGCTTTTGCAGCAAATGTCTTTTCATATCAACATCTTTACACTAGCACACACACATGTATATTTCTGTGTAACTACAGTTCACTGTTTCTGCACACAGAGACCAAGAAGAAGCAGGAGGACGAAGAAACACAGAGAGGAGGAGAGAAAAACTCTACAAGTAATGATTCAGAACAGGAGGGTCTGTTAGAAAGAGAAACAGACAGTAAACAATCAAAAAAAGAAAGACAAATAATTAATAATCAGAACACGATGGAAGACAAAAATAACCTTGCACGTTTAGGTGAAGGAACAAAACTTTCATATCAAACAGAGGAGGAAACTCACCAGGAGAAGACAGAAGGAGAAACGAGCAATATTCTCATCCAGGGACAGGAAGAGAGCGAATCAATAACTGTAGAAATAGCAGCTCCAGGTCCAGCAGAGGTAGAAACACAGAAAGAGCAAGCAGGGAGGACAGAGTCTGTTAATACTGAAACAGCAACTCTGATGGATGGACATAGACAACAACAGCAGGTCAGGGCAGCAGCAGACACAAATAATGAGACTGAAAAGGAAGAAAAAGAAGAGGACATCAAATCTACTAAAGACGAAGCATCAAGTCAGGGTCCAACTGACGACAAAAGACAACACACTGATCCAACAGCAGGAGGAGGGGTGATGAATGACTCGGACCAGACAGGAGGACAGGCAGGGAGAAGTGACGACCCTCCAGTTCCAGCAGAGAGAAAACAACAGCAGGTCAGAGCAGCAGGAGAATCAAGTAATGATACTAACACGGTTGAAAATAAAGACCTAACTCAAACTACAGAAAAGGAAGCAGCAGCTCAGGGTCCAACTGACGACAAAACACAACCCAGTGATTCACCAGCAGGAGGAGGGAGGCAGAATGATTCTGAATTGATAACTGGACAAAAAGACACTGCATGCACAGCAGAGAGCGGACACAAAGTAGAGAATGGAGACAGGAGAGATGGAGAGGGGAATCCAACCCTTATTCCTCCTGTTAAACCAGATCGGCTCTCTAAATCAGAACAGAAGGATTTGAACAAACTGGTCAGACAAGAAGCAAGTAATGATACTAAAACGGTAGAAAATAAAATACAAACCCAAACTAAGGACGACAACGCAGCAGCTCAGGGTCCAACTGATGACACAACACAACCCGGTGATCCACCAGCAGGAGGAGAGACAAAGATAACTGAAGAAAAAGATGCTCTGTGCCCAGCAGAGAGAAGACAAAAAGTAAAGAATGGAGACAGAGAGAGAGATAGAGGGGGGAGCCCAACCCCTCTTCCTCCTGTTAAACCAGATCGGCTCTCTAAATCAGAACAGAAGGATTTGGACAAAAAAAATAAGGACAACAAAACAGAATCTACAAATAACAAAGCAGCAGGTCCAAGTGAGGGAGAAACACAACAAAATGATCGACCAGCAGTAGGAGGGACAATGAATGAATCTGACCAGACAGGAGGACCGACAGGGAAGAGTGACGACACTCCAGTTCCAGCAGAGAGAAAAAGACAGAAAGAACAACAAGAGGAAAGACGAAAGAGTCTGATGGAAGGAGATGGACAACAACAACAGCAACTGGTCGGACAAGAAGCAAGTAATGATACTGAAATGGTAGAAAATAAAATACAAACCCAAACTAAGGGAAACAAAGGAGCAGCTCAGGGTCCAACTGATGACACAACACAACACGGTGATCCACCAGCAGGAGGAGAGACAAATGTAGCTGAAGAAAAAGACAACAAAACAGAATCTACCAATAATGAAGCAGCAGATCCAACTCAGCAAGAAACACAAAACAATGTATGTGTAAATGTTAAAACAGATGAAGAGAGCAAATCAATAACTGTAGGAACAGCAGCTCCAGGTCCAGCAGAGGTAGAAACACAGAAAGAGCAAGCAGGGAGGACAGAGTCTGTTAATACTGAAACAGCAACTCAGAGTCTGATGGATGGACATGGAAAAGAACAGCAGGTCAGGGCAGCAGCAGACACAAATAATGAGACTGAAAAGGAAGAAAAAGAAGAGGACATCAAATCTACTAAAGACGAAGCATCAAGTCAGGGTCCAACTGACGACAAAAGACAACACAATGATCCAACAGCAGGAGGAGGGGTGATGAATGACTCGGACCAGACAGGAGGACAGACAGGGAGAAGTGACGACCCTCCAGTTCCAGCAGAGAGAAAACAACAGCAGGTCAGAGCAGCAGGAGAATCAAGTAATGATACTAACACGGTTGAAAATAAAGACCTAACTCAAACTACAGAAAAGGAAGCAGCAGCTCAGGGTCCAACTGACGACAAAACACAACCCAGTGATCCAACATCAGGAGGAGAGACAAAGACAACTGAAGAAAAAGACAACAACACATACTCTACAAATAACCAAGGAGCAGGTCCAATTGAGGGAGAAACACAACAAAATGATCAACCAGCAGTAGGAGGGACAAATAATACATTAGACCAGACAGGAGGACTGACAGGGAAGAGATTGACAGGTGAAGACACTCCATGCCCAACAGAGAAACAAGTTAAGAATGGAGACATGAGAGACGGAGGGGAGAACACATCACTTCTGTCTTCAGATTAACCAGATCTGCTTGATAACACAGAAGAACAGAGAAAATCAGATCAGCCCCAAGCAGAAGTAGAGAGTGATGTGGCAACAAAAGAAAAAGGGACAGATAAAACAGGACTTCTCCATCAAACAGAGGGAGAAACACAAGAAAAGCAGTCTGTTAAAGATCAGCCAGAGAAGCAGGAGAAGAGAGATGGAGAGGAAGGCACATCATCTGCAAATAGCAAAAGAGAACATCATCTAGACGTTAACATGTGGCAGGAAGAGACACAAAATGGTGTGAATAAAGGAAAGAGAGAGAATGAGACTCCATCTGTGACAGAAGAAACAGGAAGAGAAGGAAAGAGTGATCAAGATAGCAAAAAAGAAGATTCACGGAGAAACGACAGAAATCAAAATACCACAGGAGTAGAAGGAGAAAATGATCCGAATAAAAGAGATGGTTCTAATTCTTCTTCTCCAAGGGACCTCAGATCCTCAGCATGTGAGGAAGGGACAAACAGACCAAGATTGAAGACAGTGGAGTAAAAATAATATAAAAGCAAGTCAAAGCCGCAGAAGAGGAGACAGCACTGACAAATCTAAAAAAAAAACTAGAGAAGAGAAACAAAATACAAAAATGAAATGTAAAGAAAATTTAAACTGCAGCTGGGGGAGGTATGTTAGATATCATGACAGGAAGCTTCAGTTAGGGAATACAGAGGTAGAAAAGATAGACCCTGAGACAGAGAAAGAAGCAGAGAAAGAGAAATAAATGATTTTTTTCTGGACTGTAGGGATTTTTTTCATTCTTATATCTAAAAGAAGAGAAAACAGACCTTTAGGACACAGCAAGAAGCAGCAGGGAGAGAAAACCAAGAGCTGCAAGAAGAGAGGAGCAGAAATCTAAAATAAAGAGAGGCTTTTTTATTGAGAAACTGACACTGATCAAACTCCAAAGAAAAGTAACTTTGAGTTGACTTGTTTATTCAACAATAGTTCCATCTTTCATTTCACATGACAATGATCTTTCTCTGTTTCACACATTCACATTCTAGGGTGTATACAAGTATAGAATTTTGCTTTTTGTACATTTTTGATTGATAAGAATTCACAAATCTTTATTGAATGTTTTCTGTATTGTGTCAGATGTCTTTTATTTGCTATTTCTACAGTATATGTATGTGAATGGATCCACTCGTTATTAGAAGGACTCCCTTTAAAACATTTAAAATGTCTGCTCGGTTTGAGTTGTTCTCAAAATGTTGCCGTATTCCTTGAAAACATTTATTGAAGACTGGATTTTCCATCAGCTGAGGTGTGTAGGTGCATTAGGTTTTCTTTTAACATTTTGGATGTTATAACGTTGAATTGTCTGATTTCCCTGTAAATAAAGACACGCCTGTTGCTGAGGTAAAAAAATGCTCTGACTGCACTCTTTCATTACCAGTTTTTTAGGGCAACGATTCTTTCCGATTAACCCTTCAGTGAATCCTCAACTGTGCTGTATGTCCTTTATGAAATAAACCCAAATATCACAGTCTGTCCAGCTAATATTCTGCAGTACTATAAATGTTTACACTAATAATTCCATCAAAGTTTAATGATATGTTATAAATAATGTCCAATGAGCAGGGACAGAGCCAGACGTTGTAAACATCTGGGCTAAGCCCATACCTAGGGCGGGTCTGGGGTATGCCTCATTTACAGCAGCTTTATGCACTATTTTTCATGCCATTTGATAATAGAATATCTAAAAATAATTTGGGAAAAATACAAGTGTTGCAACGATCCTATTTTGTATCAATTTGTTTTTCCAACTGTTAATTTCTGAAGTTCTTGTTTCATTATTTTTATTTTTTTTTTAAAAAATTTTTAACCTTTATTTATCCAGGTAGGTTGATTGAGAACAACTTCTCATTTGAAATGACGACCTGTCACATTCACACAGTTCCACATTCATACCTTGAAGCTGCCCAGTACAACCACAGTCTGATCTGCTGGCCACTGGGCAGCTCCACTGGAGCCGTTGGGGTTAAGGGCCTTGCTCAAGGGCCTTCTTAACCTCTAGGCCACCGCTGCAGTCAGTTCATTATTTTCATTGTAGAATAATCTGTCGATTATATTCTTGATAAATCAATCAGTTAAAAATAGTGAAAAATGTGGATCAGTGTTTCCCAAAGCCCAAGATGACGTCCTCAAATGTCTTGTTTTGTCCACAACAACAAAAATATTCAGTTTACTGTCACAGAGGAGAGAAGGAACTAGAAACATACTCACATTTAACAAGCTGGAAGAAAAGAGAGAAGTTTGCAACCTAATTAGCACCAGAAGTACTCGACACAGGAAGAGGAAGTTCTTACCTACATCACACAGTCAATGTGCTTCTCAGACAGTCAGCAGCAAGACACCATGGAGGTTACAGCTTTCTGCATCACACTGAGTGAGTACTACATTTGTCTGTTTTCCCCATTTATTGTTGCTCTACAAGTAACAGTACACACAACAGAAATAAAAAGGATAGCAACATAAACGTTTTAGAGATAAATGTTGACAAAAGTTTAACATATTTCTATTTTTGTGTGATGTCTGGATCCATCTATACATGTGGCATTAAAGAACTTCCTCTTCAGGAATTGGGTTTCAGCAAAGAGCCTATTATTTGTCTTTGATCTGTATTTGTTGAGACACCAACATTATCTGTATTTGTATTCAATTAAGTGTGGAAATAGGTGTAACAATCCTGGTTTTATGTTTATTACAATTATTATTTTAGAATATGTTTTGTTAGTATAGGTGTTCTTCAATAAATTAAATAGAATATTAATGAACTACAATGATAACTTTCCACTAGTTATATTTAGCATTTAAAGTTTAACAAGATAACAATGTTATATGACTTAGTGATTGAATATTAATTCTACGTACAGTAAAAGCATCTTTTCACATATCTCTCCTTTTTGTGTCTCTAGTGATGAATGCGTTGATGTTTGCCCATATTCAGCATGGTTATCCTCAGACACCTGGTAGGTAGAAGTTACCTGTTCCCAACCCTAACCCTAAACCCTAACCCCGCCGATCATCTGGGTAATTTCTGGCTCCATGGTGGCTTCATGCGCTACTGAGCAACTCTGATAGAAATAAACGGGGGTCCGCCTTTATTGCTGCATCCAGTTCTTATAATACATCTATGGCATAGACAAGGTCTTCTTTAGAGCCGTAGATTCTTCAATTGTTTTTTGATTTCCCTCTTATTATAGAATGCACCTTGTATTTGTCTGGGAATCAAGTTCTTCCTTAATTGTGTTCTCCATTTTTCAGTTTCAGACGCAGCTTTTCGTATTGTTCCAACCAGACTGCAGCTTTTTGAATACGAGTCTGTCCACTTTACCTGTGAGGGGTTTAATGTCCTAGCTGGGTGCAGAGTGAGAACCATCAAGGAATTAATTCCAGCATGTTCAAATGATATAGTAAAGTCAACAGTGACCTGCACCATTGACTTTGCCTTTCCATCAGACAGCGGAGAATACTGGTGTGAAGCTGGAGGAGGAAAGAGAAGCAACACTGTCATCATCACTGTCACCGGTAGGTTGATTGTGTGTAGATATCATCACACTCATGTTTAGCATTTATTCTGCTTCTAAACATTTTGTAATGCTGTTCAGCTGGTTCTGTGATTCTGGAGAGTCCTGCTCTTCCTGTGATGGAGGGAGAAGCTGTAACTCTGAGCTGTAGAACCAAGTTGACTTCCTTCTCCAGTCTCATCACCAATTTCTATAAAAATGGCCTCCTCATCGGGAGCAGTCCTACAGGAAACCTGACCATTGAAAGTGTTTTCAAGTCTCATGACGGCCACTACAAGTGCAACATCCCTGGAGCTGGAGAATCACCAGAGAGTTGGCTGGCTGTCAGAGGTAAATGTAAAAAAGAAATATATATATAACTTTCAGCCTTTCAGACATATCAATCAGTTAACTGCACACATGAACAAACTGCTAAATTGTTCAATGATTCAGTGGGCTATCGTTAGCCATGTGGTAGACTGGTGCATTCAATGCAATCACCTGCTCATCTTATCAGCATTTCTAGACTCTGGGTGAGTCAGTACAAATTCATCTAACGCAGCCAAACACTGAACTCACAGAACTTTATTTTAAATTCTAGAAGAGAAGTATGATGGCTCAGTGACACAAAGTGAGGACTCACAATGCGCAGACAGAACAGGTAAGGTAAAACTAAAGTTTACCAGGTCGTTCATCATAATAGTATTGGACAAAAGGTACGCAGTCAGAGCAGGCAACCTAAACCCAAAGGGTATAAGCAGGCAGGCAAGAATCTGGTATGAACAATTTTGTCTTTAGACGTGGTTGAACTAGGGCTGCAAAAATCCATTGAACAACTAATCGTGGAAGCTCTAAACCAGGGGCCTTCAATGTTTTTTAAGCCAAGGACCACTTAACTGAAAGAGAGTTGGAGCAGGGAGCGTGTACTACATATATTGTATAAAATGAAGTTGCATATTAAAATGGGCTTACAATAACGTATATGGTGGCCTAAAGCCTTTCTACATACCTTTTTAGTGCATGGATTACTAAGCTATTAAAATAGTGATTGTCGGCATGATTTTATGAGTCATCTTTTAATGTTACACATACATGTGACACAGTGAATCCTTAGAGATGAACTGTATCTGTGGATGCCCTTAGTGACTACCTTACCTATAGGCCAGTAAGCCTATCCTCTGTGGGGATTTATATTTGCTAATAATGTGTTGGTTTCATGTTAAGACATTTTCATTTTTTTAAAAAACTTTCAAAAATTGAAAATAATTTGGAATCCCCCCTGCAGAGAATCTGAGGACCCCCTAGGGGTCCCGGACCTCCTATTGAAGATCTCTGCTCTAAAACCTAAATAGGTCAGGCAAAATATTTAGGGAAATGTGTATACAATGATGCACAAGACATTTAAAATGTTTCCTTTGGATCAAATGGTACAGCATATATAACAAACAGTGTTACAAAACAACGTAAAGATACAATATTGCAAGTTTTGTGCAATTTTTCTGTTGCATATCTTTCATATTTACAAGTGTTTGTTAATTGTTTAAACATTTAAATAGGTTTTTCAAGTGTCTTATGTTTAAAAAATGTTTATTTAATTTTGATTTTCTAATATGTTGCAGCAAAAACCGCTTCTACCATCTCTCAATCACCAAATGAGGAGTCCCTCTCCGATGACTCTGACTCGCCTCCTCCCCAATCACCTAAAAACCGCCCTCGTGCCGTCATCCCGCTGTGGATCACTTTAATGGTGTTAATGTTGGCGTTGGTGCTGCTGGTGGTGGTATACCTTCATATGAGGAGAAGCAAAGGTGCAGAAAAGTAACTACCTCAACATTAGCTGTATGCCAAAAAAACAGTAACCAGTAAGCAGTAAAACCCAAAGTAACTGAACATAACTTTATGTTGCCTTCAACAAGCTCAACCTATCAAATACTTTTGCTTTTCTATCAAACAGCTTCCTTAAAGACAACAGCAGCAGCATCACATTCAGGTGAGGTGTTGTAGTTATTACATTTTTTCCTACTTTTATTTTTTAAGACCGTAGAACTAAGACTAAATATCATCCTAAAATCTGAATGCATAAAAAGGATCTTTGGGTAATATAATCATGCAAAACATGTGTACCTATCAACCGGTCAACCTTCTGCTTCTTTGCATGAAAAAATGTTTCAGTCTGTGGAGAGGACGCTGAAGACGATCCAGACGGTGTGACGTATGCAGTCGTCGTCACAAAACTGAAACAGGACAAAGGTTTACTTACTTATTAAGTTTTTTCTTTAATTTAACGTGATGTGAGTAACACAAGACTGTAATGAATAACTTGTGCATTCATTATTGGTGAGTCATATAAGCACATACGCTCCCTACTTTGAGAGATAAAGTGTTACTTTAACATCTTTAAGAAGGTTAACCACTGAGAAACGTTGCTGTTCCGCATGTTGAAGCTGTCAGTTGAGGTTATGGTTAAGACGTGTTGCACAGCAGGACTGAGGTGTGAATTATTTTGGCATCCTCTCAGCGTGTCACATACACTGTGTTTGGTTTTAGACACTGGAGACGCTGCTGATAATTTGAACATCTGCCTCGAGTCAAACCACAGCACCAAACCACAGAGTGAAAGAGGTAAGAGGCCTTTTGACCCCCTTCAGTCTGTCAATATGAGTATTTATAACGTGTTCTTTTAGGTTTATCAGACTGACTCTTACTTGCTGATGTTTCTCCCCTTCAGAAGAAGACGAATCCTCTTTACAACTGGTTTACTCTGCTGTGACCATACGTAAAACTCCACAAGCTCTCCAACGGGGTTTGTATTTCAGTTATTTGTCCCCAGCAAAGTAGGCTATCACCACTAATGGTCATGTACATTTACAACTAATTTAAAATATTTGCAGTGACTGTAAAAAAATCACAGAAGATTTAAAAACTATGGATATAGTACTGAGACAAATGAATATTTTAGGAACATTAACACAATGTAAGATCACATTTACCGGAATACTTTTTCATCATTGTATTTAGAAAAGTTAATGACACTCTAAAACCTACACCTTACAGCATCATTTACTGTAGAGGCTTTAATATTTGGTCCACCTCAATATACAAAAGTTATTTTAGATATATTAGTATTTTTTTAAGCTATCCAGTTGTGTTCAGATAAAAGGTCAGGGCAGTCTTCAATACAAAAAAGGGATTACCCTCGAGAATTGTGAATATGAATAACTTTAGATCATTCTTTTAAAAAAACTACATTATCATCATTTGGATCCAAATTTGTGAGTTTGTGTCTAAAAATGACCATAAGATTAAAAGCTTGCCTTAATCTTTTCTTGAAATCTTTTCCGAATAAATTCAGATTTTCATTTTCAACTATACTAGACAGTCAGGGCACCTTCATCCATAAATTTCACAAGGCACATCTGCGCTGCGTTTGGGTGCACCCCAAGTATATTTTTGACGGAGCAACAGGGCGTTCAATAGGCAGAGCAGGTAGTGGAACGGCTAGAACATCTGACTAATTTTCAAAATAAAAGCCTTGTGAAGATTCTTGATCAATATCACATCACTACACTATTTCAACAACTGAAACACAGCCATAAATATTTCTGGATGTTCATAACTGGACTAAATGGAAGAATCCATTTAACTATGTAAACTACTTACTTTTTTGTGCGATCAATTTTTTATTATTATTTTTATATTTTACAACATAGAACATACAGAACAAACAAATACAATCAAACAAGAACCAAAACCCTCTCCCACCCCCCACCCTCTGCGGTCTCAGGAAAAACAAAACAAACCAATATACAAGAAAACAAAAATCAGACCTTGCTTAGTCGCTCTCCTCTAACTCTTGTGGTGTTGAGGTCATTAGGACTGATACTTGAGCTGCTGCATTTTTCCATAGGTCTATAGTCGATGACTTGGCTTTGTTCATTCTTGCTGTAGAGAGCTCCAGTAAACTACTTACTTTTATGGTACAGTAGAAGCACCAATAACCAGGATAAATAAGCAAAAAACAACTAAATTTGTGAGTCGGGCAGCCGGACCGCAGCACACCTGTGCCTAGTTGAATTCTAGGGTCACATTCCCCATGTAAATTCTGTGTAAAGTATTTAGGATCCATACTGTGGAACAACATTAATCAGCGCCCCGGTCAGTCCCTACCAGTGTTTAAAAGGCAATTCAAAAACACAGTTTTGTCAGAATTGGCATTTGGGTAAGGTTTAGTCATTGTTCTTTTGTTTTCATTTTTATCGAGTAACTTGGTTGTTTTAATACCTTTTTCATAATGATTCTAAAAATGACTATGAAATGAATATTTCTTTTGTCTTACCATAATATATTGTACTTGTTTCTAAATCTGAATCAGAATCCAGCTCCACAGCAGCCAAAGTCTAACAGAGCAGGAACGTCTCTACTCACCTGTCCTGAAGGTAAGACCGACAGCAGCAGCTTCCTTTAATGTCACTAATTACTCTTTCTTAGTGATCGTGAACTCACCACACTGCAGGTGCACGGCTGTGTATGCTAATCTAACTGGGAACTGGACCTGATTCCTCAGACGCTATAAGAAAACGGCTTCAGTGACCCTTGAGTTTTACCACAGATATAATCTTTGTGTACTGTGTCTTACAGGCCACAAACAGCAGAGACGCCTGACTGAAGAAGGGAGGAGAGCCTGCGTGCTAATGTGTGCAAGAGAAGAAATCCTGTTGTGTTTTACAGCTTTGTGTTGAACTTATTTGTGTCTTTCTGAAGTCATTTATTCCATTTAAGTACAGTATGTATTCATATAATTTCACTTTCACTGAAAATGGCAAATAAAAAAACATGTTATCCAATATTATCCTGTAGCTATACGTCAAACCTTTCGTATTTCAAAATGTTTCATTTGTATATACTGTATATGTAATATAAGAAGTGTATAAATATACTAATGAAATAGCTATGTACTTGTGCACTTTGTGAAGCTTTAAACCCAGAATAAAAGATGGCAAAGTTTGTACATTAGATTGGACATATAGTTAAGGGTAGTACATTTTCACAGTTTCAACTTTTGTTTTACTATTTTCACAAATAGAAGAAGTTCAGCTGGATGATCTGGTCAGTCAGACAGTTTTATGTGACTCACAGTTAAAGTGTCTATTTTTATTATAATGTGACAGTTAAACCACATTGATCTCTCTGCTGTGTTCACATGTCTGGAGACGCTGTTTATTAAAAAAAAAGAACTGCTGCTGTTTCTAAAACTCTCACTGTGGTCAACCACCAACGTGATGCTTTTGCAGCAGTTTGACCTTATAAATAATATCTATCTGTATTTCTATATAGATTATCTTTTTTTCCCTAGAGTGGTGTTAACAGCTCCACACCCCGAGGTGGAGCTTGTCTTAATACTTTCTAAATAAGATGAACATAAATGTGAAGTGACTAGGAAGATACAAAAAAATGTATCTGCTCTATTTTACTCCATTGTTTGAAGTTTGTCTTGCAAATATATTAAGTGTTGCCAAAATCAGTTAAACTTACCTATAGTCACATTCAAAAGAACATCTGTTTCCAACAAACACAGCTGTTCAAAATAAAATAATAATACTAACATGACTGCAGTACCCCCCCCCCCCACTGCAGTAAAACAGCACACCTGTTGTCAGTCTCATTAACACTTCCCTTTTTCCATGGTGGAATGATATTACTCATGCTTTTTATGTTTGTTTTTTTTAAATATAGTTTTTATTGGTACAAGTTTAAAGTCTGTACAAATCACCACTTTATACAAAACATGCTCTCTTTAGTAGTATGTGTTAGTTAGTATTTTGTCATATACGCTTCTGTGAAAGATTGTTCCAAGACAAAACATCTACTTACATTTCAATTGCAGGATGGCAAACAAAGCGCAAAGCAGAAAATGTGTTTGTACTTTTGGTGCCTTTGTTTAAGGCATGGTTACAAAAGTAAAAGGTTTCAATGCTTTTGTCTAAGCATTAACTTTCAGTGTGTAAGGCAAAAACTGTATATGTATGATTTACGGCAGCTAGGGAACATCTGCACAGTTTAATGTAGAAAAGTAATTTGTTTGCATAAGTTTGATATCTTATAATTAAATGTACATTTGCTGGATTAGAATATAAAAGTAATGCATATTAAGCTCTGAACACAAATTGCACAACCAGTATCAGTCATTAACAGCAGAGATCAAAGTCTGCTTTTATTGCCTGATAATATAACATTGTTTCTGAGACGAGGTGACTGGCTGCGGAATAGAAACAGGTATGTTCACTTTTCCGAATACATTTCATAGTCATTATGACGTACTATAATTTCACATTAAAGTTTAAGTTGAAATTAAAATTAATGTAACATTAGCTATATAGTTTTCTGCAATAATCTCCATCCTATGTCTTTATTGTTTTAATTTTTTGCCTTTAATTGCATGAATGGATTTTTATTGCACCACAGGCATTGTTTTTTGTTTAAAACATCAATGAGACAAGCTGTTATGCATCTGCATGTCACACACTTTGTAAACTTTAAGCTAGATTATTGAACCACAAAAATCTATAACTGGAACTAAAACAGTGGAAGCTTTAATGTTATGGAAGGGCACAACAGATACTAATGTGCTAAACTAGTGTTAGCATATGAAAGTCTTGTGAAAATTTTTTAAGTACATTGTGCGGATAATGCCTTTTTTTTTACTCTTCACTTTAAAAGGGCTGTACTCGACAGTAACTTAATATTTGCTTTGTAAAGATATAGTGGAGTAATGGCGACAGAGAGTAAAGTCACACTCCCTCTTTGTGTGTTGCGATCCAAACTTCTCTGTTCTTTGTTTTCCTAGCATGTCTGGCTGCGCATCAGATGTGCATGTAAGTTCCTTGTGCATCGATGTCTGATGCAGAGGGCCATAACAAAGTGTCAGTATTTGTCGAGTTGGGGAACAACCTTTGAGAACCATGTGGAGGCAATCCCTACCTGCGTTTTTTGCAGTATTTTGAGTACATGCCTTAAAGTACAAATTGAATGTAGGACCTTTACTGTGCAGAAGTAATAGTTTTATTTTTTTGTACATGTGAAAAATATACTTAGAAGGGGTTACAATTTCCATATCGGCATATTAGTCGCTTGCTTTGGCATAACCACCACGGTTATGAAATAGATGGATTTAATTAGCTTTAACATTATTAGTGTTATAAGTTATTTGGCAAACTTACACAATTTGAGTTGCAATGGCAGTGTGGCACTGTTCCTGTAGGATATGGTCGTTGACTAGAGGAAAGTGAAGAGTTTGGTTGTAATGTAGTTTATCCAGCATCCAGCAGAAAAAGTGAACTGCAGACAATGAGCCTGGGCCAGTGAAGTAGCTCGGAAGAACGGTTCTCTATATATGCAACGGACACACATACAGAAAGACAGATTCCTTGCTTTATATTAAGATGGGCATGAGCTGCAACATTTTACTGCTTTGTGTCCATTTTCAGATCTAAACTCCGACATGATTCACCTGATCTCGACTAAACTCAGTGGCTTCAATGCTGTGGCTGTCTTATTTCTACTAACAGGCTCCTGTGGAGGTAGCATATTAGAAGGTAAAAGGTCCAGTGCTTCTAAAAAAAATTACAGAAATAGACAGAAAAAATGGGGGATTACAGAAACTATGTCCCCTAACATAAAGACTTGAGGAAGCACAGGATACTTATCATCATTGATAGTGATAGAGCCTATCTACTTGTCCAAGCTGATTCCAGTTATTTCTAGATGTAAATGCTCCTCAATCTGAGCTTGTTTTTTGCCACAAATCACAGTGTTTTAACCAAACACCTGTATAAATGGGTTGGCATTAGGGTTGATTTGACATACATCTGAATTGGATTCAATCTTACCTTCTCAAAAGAAGTTTATTCATTGTTAAAGGAACCCCCGGCCTTCCATATGCATCAATTCTAGATCCTCTTCTGTTTTCAATGCATGTTACTTTTGGGACACAGTGAAGCTACTAGTGAAGCATCTGGTTTCCATCAGGTTCAAATGTTATGGATGTATGTATTCCAGCCTATTTAATATTCTTATGAAAATAATTGAGACCCCAGGATAAGTAGCTTCTGTTTTTGATGGACAGAATCTCATAGGGATCTTAATAAACAAACAAACAGGTGATTGCAGTTATTCTGGCTGATTAAAAACCTCTGCTCAGGTTGAAGATGAACCGGAGCTTTAATGGGAATTCATTAGGTCAAAAATATTTTCTACCAATAATAATGATGAAGCTGTCGTTTGTCCTGCCCTAACAGGTGCAGTAAAGGTAACAAAAGACTCAGGAAGATGTCAATCAATCAGTCTAAACACACCCACACAGTCCTGGGAAGGGTTAGGGCTATTGTAATCAGCCAGATTACCTGAAATTGATTACCTGTGGGTGTTCAGGGCCTTTAAAGCCTGGTCACATAGTTTTAAATACACCTTTACTGTACAATGAAACTGTATATATTGTGAATCAGTCACATCATTGCCTATACCCAATGCTCTAGTTAATAAAGTCAGTACAAGCATTTTTGATCATTGAATCACAACTAAATATGCAACTTATTACCAAAGGTGCCAGATTTTAGTCTTACTCTTTTCATGGTGCACATATCGACTCAATACTGGGTAAACTTTACCAATACCACTTGGGTTGTTTTGACCCTGTGGTTTTCTACCCATGGTTAAAGTTAACCCAGTGGTTGTAGTTGGTGCTGAATTTGTAGGGGATGGAAAGCCCCTTGTGTTAATGTGAGACATTTTACACTACAGCAGCTAAAAACAGACCTGTCTCTTCCTCAGGTCAGAGCGAGCTGATTGGTCCACGTCAGCCAATAGTGGCAACAGTTGGGAATGACATAATTTTACCGTGCAACCTGAAACCTGCCGAGGATGCTTTTCCCATTGCATTTGAATGGACGAGACCTGACATGCAACCCAGATTTGTCCATGTGTGGCGTTCTGGTCAAAACCTTGAGGGTATCCAGCACGAGTTCTACGAGGGAAGAACATCAGTGTTTATCGACAAACTGAAACACGGAGACATTTCACTAAAACTCTCCAAAGTAAAACTGTCAGATGAGGGAAAATACAGATGCTTCATTCCAGAATGGAAGAAAGAATCTTTCGTTGTGCTTGTTGTTGGTAAATTGACACCTGGTATATCTACAAATACAGTATTAGATTTTTACTTTGTTTAACGTTGTCATTCTTTGGGTGCGCCTGGGTAGCTCACCTGGTAGCTCAGTCCTCGTCACAGCGGCCACGGGTTTAATTTTGCTTTGCTGCATGCCATTGCAGATTAACATGTGTATATTTAAATGAGGAAGGCAGCATTGCGGGATTGAAGACACAGTTAAACAAAAATGTGACAATTGATTTGTATTCAGCCAAAAAAATTATATCATAAAATGCATATGTTAAATCTATAAACAAACATGTTGGTGACCACAATGTGTATGCTAAGATTTGTTTTGTAAATCTTATGTCTCGTATATTGTGATTTCCCAAAGAAGTTATTAATAGAATTTTAGATTGTAACGAGCACATTTTTTGCATTATGTCATATCACTTCACTGCAAACAGACGGCAAAATACAAGAGGGGGTATGACAATAATGGATCTGCAGAACAGAAGTAACATTTTGACTCATTCCCTTTATCAGGTGCATTTTCCTCACCTGCTGTTACCTTAGAAGACAATAACAGCACTGACAACAGAGGAGTTGTTCTACAGTGTGAGTCTAAAGGCTGGTATCCAGAGCCTGAGTTGTTGTGGCTGGACGGTGAGGGAAACCTCCTCTCTGCTGGACCTTCAGAGACAGTCAGAGGTCCTGATGATCTCTATACTGTCAGCAGCAGAGTGACTGTGGAGAAGAGACCCAGCAACAGCTTCACCTGTAGAGTCCAGCAGAAGAACATCAACCAGACCAGAGAGACACACATTCTTGTTTCAGGTTGATATGAGTTATTTATTTACGAAATGATCACTTTTACTTTCAAACAGCTGATGTCTAGTTTAATTAAATACCATGCTGTTTTGTGTTTTATTCCTCCAGATGATTTCTTCACGGATCCATCTGATTCTGGTTCGACTGCTTATATCATCATCGGTTTGGTTGTTGGCGTTCTGGTGATTCTCGCGGTTGCCCTTGCTGCGTGGAAATGGAGACAAAACAAAATCAGTAAGTCAGGGAACTGCTGTTACAACCCTGAGATGGTTATAGTGGCATAAAGGAAAGGTTTTACCATAGACTGTAAAAATAAGGGACGAAGTGTTCAGCTCTGAAAGTGAAGCCAATGGGAAAGTAAGTTTCTTTGGAAGTCTATGAGAAAATGACCCAATTATCACTTGATTTATTACCTCAGTAAACATTTTCATAACTAGTTTATTATCTCAATCGCTAGTTTCAAGTCTTCTTCAATACAGCCGGATGTTCGTTTGGTAAATTATGGTCCCATTTCTTTTAAAATAGACGCAGGGGATGCTTTAGGACCTGTCAATCAGGACAAAGGCTTAGCAATGCTAACCATGATAACACTGTGTACATTAAAATTGCCATAAACTGGCCAAATTGCCAAACTGCAGTCCACAAACCAATGAGTGATGTCATGGATGCTACATGCATTAGTTTTACAGTGTTTGAGTTTTACACCTTTGTTCATTTTTACGGAACATTTGATTTTTTTTTTAATGTCTTGGTAAAATGTAAATGTATGTATTTATTTACATATTTAATATCCTCCTACAGCAGTGTTTATTGTTTTCAGCCATTCTAATGCAAAATATGTTGTGCTTTTGCAGCAAATGTCTTTTCATATCAACATCTTTACACTAGCACACACACACATGTATATTTCTGTGTAACTACAGTTCACTGTTTCTGCACACAGAGACCAAGAAGCAGCAGGAGGACGAAGAAACACAGAGAGGAGGAGAGAAAAACTCTACAAGTAATGATTCAGAACAGGAGGGTCTGTTAGAAAGAGAAACAGACAGTAAACAATCAAAAAAAGAAAGACAAATAATTAATAATCAGAACACGATGGAAGACAAAAATAACCTTGCACGTTTAGGTGAAGGAACAAAACTTTCATATCAAACAGAGGAGGAAACTCACCAGGAGAAGACAGAAGGAGAAACTAGCAATATTCTCATCCAGGGACAGGAAGAGAGCGAATCAATAACTGTAGAAATAGCAGCTCCAGGTCCAGCAGAGGTAGAAACACAGAAAGAGCAAGCAGGGAGGACAGAGTCTGTTAATACTGAAACAGCAACTCAGAGTCTGATGGATGGACATGGACAAGAACAGCAGGTCAGGGCAGCAGCAGACACAAATAATGAGACTGAAAAGGAAGAAAAAGAAGAGGACATCAAATCTACTAAAGACGAAGCATCAAGTCAGGGTCCAACTGACGACAAAAGACAACACACTGATCCAACAGCAGGAGGAGGGGTGATGAATGACTCGGACCAGACAGGAGGACAGGCAGGGAGAAGTGACGACCCTCCAGTTCCAGCAGAGAGAAAACAACAGCAGGTCAGAGCAGCAGGAGAATCAAGTAATGATACTAACACGGTTGAAAATAAAGACCTAACTCAAACTACAGAAAAGGAAGCAGCAGCTCAGGGTCCAACTGACGACAAAACACAACCCAGTGATCCACCAGCAGGAGGAGGGAGGCAGAATGATTCTGAATTGATAACTGGACAAAAAGACACTCCATGCACAGCAGAGAGCGGACACAAAGTAGAGAATGGAGACAGGAGAGATGGAGAGGGGAATCCAACCCTTCTTCCTCCTGTTAAACCAGATCGGCTCTCTAAATCAGAACAACAGAAGGATTTGAACAAACTGGTCAGACAAGAAGCAAGTAATGATACTAAAAAGGTAGAAAATAAAATACAAACCCAAACTAAGGACGACAACGCAGCAGCTCAGGGTCCAACTGATGACACAACACAACCCAGTGATCCACCAGCAGGAGGAGAGACAAAGATAACTGAAGAAAAAGACGCTCTGTGCCCAGCAGAGAGAAGACAAAAAGTAAAGAATGGAGACAGAGAGAGAGATAGAGGGGGGAGCCCAACCCCTCTTCCTCCTGTTAAACCAGATCGGCTCTCTAAATCAGAACAGAAGGATTTGGACAAAAAAAATAAGGACAACAAAACAGAATCTACAAATAACAAAGCAGCAGGTCCAAGTGAGGGAGAAACACAACAAAATGATCAACCAGCAGTAGGAGGGACAATGAATGAATCTGACCAGACAGGAGGACCGACAGGGAAGAGTGACGACACTCCAGTTCCAGCAGAGAGAAAAAGACAGAAAGAACAACAAGAGGAAAGACGAAAGAGTCTGATGGAAGGAGATGGACAACAACAACTGGTTGGACAAGAAGCAAGTAATGATACTAAAACGGTAGAAAATAAAATATAAACCCACACTAAGGGAAACAAAGCAGCAGCTCAGGGTCCAACTGATGACACAACACAACACGGTGATCCACCAGCAGGAGGAGAGACAAAGATAACTGAAGAAAAAGACAACAAAACAGAATCTACAAATAACCAAGCAGCAGGTCCAACACAACAAAATGATCGACCAGCAGTAGGAGGGACAGATAATACATTAGACCAGACAGAAAGACTGCCAGGGAATAAATTGACACGTGAAGACACTCCATGCCCAACAGAGAAACTGGGAAAACAGGTTAAGAATGGAGACAGGAGAGATGGAGGGGAGAACACATCACTTCCGTCTTCAGTAAAACAGATCTGCTCCATAACATAGAATAACAGAGAAAACCGGATCAGCCCCAAGCAGAAGCAGCAAGTGATGTGGCGAAAAAAGAAAAAGAGACAGATAAAACAGGACTTCTCCATCAAACAGAGGGAGAAACACATGAAAAGCAGTCTGTTAAAGATCAGCCAGAGAAGCAGGAGAAGAGCGATGGAGAGGAAGGCACATCATCTGCAAATAGCAAAAGAGAACATCATCTAGACGTTAACATGTGGCAGGAAGAGACACAAAATGGTGGGAATAAAGGAAAGAGAGAGAATGAGACTCCATTTGTGACAGAAGAAACAGGAAGAGAAGGAAAGAGTGATCAAGATAGCAAAAAAGAAGATTCACGGAGAAACGACAGAAATCAAAATACCACAGGAGTAGAAGGAGGAAATGATCTGAATAAAAGAGATGGTTCTAATTCTTCTTCTCCAAGGGACCTCAGATCCTCAGCATGTGAGGAAGGGACAAACAGACCAAGATTGAAGACAGACCGTGGAGTAAAAATAATTTTAAAAAAGCAATTCAAAGCCGCAGAAAAGGAGACAAATCTGGAGAAATAGATGAAAAAACCTAGAGATGAGAAACAAAATTAGAAATGAAATGTAAAGAAAAGAGCTAGAGAAGATCGATTTAAACTGCAACTGGGGGAGGTATGTGAGAGAACATGACAGGAAGCTTCAGTTAGGGAATACAGAGGTAGAAAAGATAGACCCTGAGACAGAGAAAGAATCAGAGAAAGAGAAAAATAGAAAAGAGAAAATGACTTTTCATTCTTATATCTAAAAGAAGAGAAAACAGACCTTTAGGACCAACACATTCTCACTCCCATCTTGTAAAATACAGACGATGGTCAGGTGCCTTTGTCGTTGTTATTGATGCTAAAAGTCACCTTTAGAGTCATATAACGTGCTTTAACTAAACGCGATTGGCTGGGACTATTGGCGTCCCTTTTAGTGCAGTTACGTTTAGGAAAAGGTCGTGGGTGGGTTTACGTTGCCGTGACACGCGGGAAGAACGAGACGGTTGAGTTTAGGAAAAGGTTGTGGGTGGGCTTGACACGCGGGAATAACGGGACGGTTAAAGAAGAAATCTACTTCAGGAAACGTGCCGGGCGGGACACAAACCCTGGTCCCCTGGGTGAAAGTCCTGTATTTGACCCATCCACCACCCTACGCGGAATTTCGGCCCTACATACTACTCAGTCCCTCCAGAAAAACGTGATTATGCGATCGCATAATTCAATGCATAATCAGCCAAAGTCTGCATATTTATGCGGGGGCCGCATTTTTTCAAATACGCCGCACTTTCGCCGCATAAATTGCCGATTTCCGCGCAAAATATTGCGTGATTTCATAATCCCCGCATTTTCGTTGCAAAAAAGTCACATATATCTTAGCAGAAAGTTGAAAAATGTTGCGTTTACTTCACACAAGAGCAGCTATTTTCCCCTGTTGCCATTTACGCAACATGAACATCATCGAAAAGCTGCAAACCCCGCGATGAAGCCATGATGAAACCGCAGTTTTTGCAAGTTCCCACAATTTGCAATTTCATCGCATAAAATTGCATGAATATCCCGCATATTCCATCACATTTTTTAAGAAAACATGTCGCATAATCAAGGACTTTTGCCCGCAACAATCACAAAAAAACTTTTTCTGGAAGGACTGACTACTCGCTAAACCCCGTGTAGGTGCTGCTCTCCCCAGTACGTTATACAAACACGCTGAAGGGCGCTTTATTCATCGCTTCAGACGCTGACAGCCACTGTCCAAACGTCCGTATTTTACGAGTTCTGAGTGAGAACGGGTTGTTAGGACACAGCAAGAAGCAGCAGGGAGAGAAAACCAAGAGCTTCAAGAAGAAAGAAGCAGAAATGTAAAATAAAGAGAAGCTATTTTATTGAGAAACTGACACTGATCAAACTTGTTTGAATAAAAAATTGAAATACTTGAATAATTGTCAGTTTATTCAACAATAGTTCCATCTTGCATTTCACATGACAATTATCTTTCTGTTTCACACATTCACATTCTAGGGAGTATAAAAGTATAGAATTTTACTTATTTTTTATTAATAAGAATTCACAAATATTTATTGAATGTTTTCTGAACTGTGTCAGATAGCTTTTTATTTGCTGTTAAAACTATATGATGTATTTTCATTTGCTGTTTCTACAGTGTATGTATGTGAATGGATCCACTCGTTAGAAGGACTCCCTTTGAAACATTTAAAATGTCTGCTCGGTTTGAGTTGTACTCAAAACGCTGCCGTATTCCTTGAAAACAATTATTGAAGACTGAATTTTCCAGTATCTGGCACTATTTGTAAAACTTAAAGCAAAGCAAACTGCAACTTGGTAACAATATTGTCAGTTTTTTTGTAATAAATTCAGTAAAGAAATGAAAAACAAAGTATTTGAAAATGGAACAATAGACTGTATTACAAAAAGCATCACCTGTCACTTAAAAATAATGTTTGTACTTTGTCTTATAATGTTATGTATGGTTATGTTAATATCTGAGGTGTGTGTTCTGTTTTACTAAAGTACATTTTACAAAATAATTTACATGGAACCTGTGACTTTATGATGCTTGTTTGCAGAATGTGACACTATAAACAATAAATGGCTTTTCAAAGCATCTCCAAAATGACTTTGTATCGTATCAGTTTACAGTTGAACCACCTTGCTGTACTAAAGCTACCAGTGCTGCTTTTAAATACACTCGTTATGGTGCAGGTTCTCCTTTTTTCACCATTAGCCATCCTGCTTTGTCTTGCAAAATTACTGTAAATATTTACAACGATCAAAAAATGGGTATAATATTAAAGGGTGGTAATAGAGATATGATATTGGAATAATGTTTTATCAAAACACATGGATGTATCAGTAAAGTAAAATTCTCTGCACTGTGCATTATTTGTTGTGGTCCACACAAGCAAAAGTATATGCAAAAGAGCAAAAGTGGCCTCCTGGAAGCTTTTATTTACAATATGTTAAAGTGCCCTACAGTGGCCCAATGGGAAAGAAAACATGAAACAGGATCCCCTATGGTTCCCTCCAGTGGAGAAAAGATGATACAGAGACATAGCCTATACTTAGGCTCCCCTAAATACTAAAACACTTTCTACGGGTTGGTGACCCACTGCACCAAGCTGGTGCTGTTTTTAGTTTTTTTTTGTTTTGTTTTTTGCCCCTGCCTGCCTAAAATGGAGTTTATAACCATTGAAAACTCTTTTATATATTGTAATCCATTTATTTACCCATTAGTTAACCTGAAATCTAGCGTGAACCCAGCAAATGTAGAGCAACCCCCTGAATTTGCATCTTAAATGAAATAGGTCCTATAAAAGGTCCTTTTATAGTGTACCTGTACAACTGTTGTGGACTCTGAGGGGTGATTGCACCTCAGACAGTCTGAGTCTGCCCAGTTAAAATTTTTTACAATAAACAATTAAAACCCTATATACATCAATTCATTCATTCTTTTGTCCAACAATGTATCTCAAATTTACATCTGAATTAAAAGGTAAACAATGAAGTGTAGGTAGTATCTGTCATGTTATTGTGTCGTAAAGTTTTTATTTATTTATTTTTTTTTTTATTGAAATATACTTGAATCCAAGGTGAAAGTTGTAAGATGAGATAAGATAAGTATATTTTTTATTATTCCAAAGGAAATTTGTCTTGGACAAATAAACAATATCTGCTGTTTAAAGAATTCAACACAACATAGTGCATACATACAGTACATACAGTACATACATACATACTGGCTTTCAATTTGAGCCAATTTTAATAACCCATATTGTTTAGTTTAAACATATTTTAAAGAAAACTGTCAACCATACTTTTTTTTTAATTTTTTTTTTTACCATATTTAGAGTCAATGTGTGAAATATAAGAAACTTGCAAATGGTAATTATTCAGTATTACTGTGGGCAGTGTTAACAGGAAATGCTTTTATTTTGAAGTGCAAGGAAGTGACCTGTGCAGTGATTTTGTCGCTAGTTTTAAATGATGCCAAGATTATGAGAGTGCTGTGCAGAAGTCCGTTTTTTAAAACTTTCTTTTTCTTGTGAAACTGCAGCATATTGGTAAGTAAAATGTTGAGTTTAAATGACACCCGTTTGGTTTTTACTAGAAGCTTGAACTACACAACAAAAAGTAAAATGCGGCACAGTGGATATTTTAGTGGTTAAGGAAAAAAAAAAAACGTAATTACTATTGTATTAGTTTGTGTACCTTTATCTCCCCGCCATTATTGCTCTGGTTATTATTATTAAAATGCTTTATGTAACTTGAAACACAGTAGAAAACTCACCTGCTCTTACATTAAGTAGCTTAATGCATATCATTCACCAGTAGATAGCAGTAGTGGCTTTGTTATGTTAGCAACTGGCGCAAATTCTTCCTCCTAAAGAGATGTAACGTTAACATTAGCTCGGTCTGAGCACGAGGCAGTCCAGACAGCAGCAAACAGAGAAGCTAATATTTATCAATCAATTTTATCAATATAATATTTAAAAGTTCTTTTGCTGTGTTTGCAGCTGAGAAAAGCACAATATGCATTTCAGTTTAGTTTATTCTCATTTAGTGGGGCCATGTTTTTTAATGTTTAGAGAGTCATTTATGTAAGAAAATAAGGCAGCTAACTAAATCTAGCTTAAATTGCTACTCTAGGCATGTTGTGCACGTTGTGCATGCTAACGTTAGCTGCATGGCTTTAAGTCAATGAACTTACTTTAGCTTTTTTTATTGTTCTCATGTAAGATGGTACATTACAGACAAATGTGTTCACTGGCGATATAAGCAGCAGTACAGTAGTAGTAGTGGGCTGCACATTTCATGTTGTGTCTTCCTAAATTTGATTTTTTTTTTGTTACAGTTTCATTGAGTACTGAATTACTTGTTGCTGTAATCCTGGTTCAGAAGGAAATTAGCCTTTTCTGAGCACAACACGGTCAGGACAGCAGCAAATTGAGAAGATGATATTTATCCAAGACTGTAAACGGTGTTTCTCTGCAGTTTGATGAAGGTGAAGTTTCTGCAGCTTCAGCCTGAACTTCATTCTCCCTCTGATTGTTAGCGTTGATCGGCCCTGAAGATGGTCCAGTGGTGAATGACTCCGACCGTTGACGTGGAGACGTGGGATCGAACCGTAGCTTGAATGCCCTGAGGTACGTCACTCAGGTGTGTGTGATGAATGTGTGTGTGGCTTCATTTCTTGGATCCAAACAACAAACACTAACATTTTCAATCGCAATTTCGCTTCTGTTTCAACTATGGGTTCAACTTTGAAGGCTGGGTTCAACTTGAACTTCAACTTAAGCCCTGACTCTGCTCCAAACACTAAAAATGTCAACTGTTGTGATTTTGTGTCAATTTCATCTTCTAAATTTCTGAATTTCCACCGTCGACCTATAAGCAGGGGACAGAGAAAAAGGTAACTTCATGTCAGCCTACGTGTGTCCAGCTAGCTAGCTTAGCAAGCCAGCTAGCTTGACGGGCTTTTGGCTGCTTTTGTTATCACTTTACATTATCTGCAGGCTGTTTAACCACTCTGCAGGGGATATATATCACATATCACAGAATTATACAGCAGTCCTGCCTTAAACCGACGATCGGCCCTCGGACAGCCTTATAGCTGATAGCTCAAACCTGTCATTACAAGAACAGTAGAAGAAACAACACAGGAAGAGGTTGTGACCTACATTGTATTTTTCTGTATTTCCGTCTGATGCTCAGTCGGCAGAAAGGCATCATGGAGGTCACATCTCTCTGCATCAGACTGTGTAAGTAGTCTTCTTTTCCGTCAGTTCATTTTTTATATATCAGAAAACCGCACAGAATGGGACACAATTAAAATAATTTTTCAAATGAATGTGATAAATCGAAACAAAAGTTAGTAGCAGTAAGTAGAGAGTAGATAGTACATCCTGGAGAAACCTCTTGCTCAGTTAGAGTAGAAAGTAACTTTCACTTGATTGTTTGTTGTCCTGATTCACATCTGAATAATTAACTATTTTGTTTAAGTGAAGACATTTTTTTGACATTTGAGATTATATGAATTGATGAAATTACATTAAGGTTTTAGGCTTCCGCAGACGTTTCAGCCATTTTATAACATCTATCAATATCCAAGAGCATCTCAAATCCTTTTATCTCTTTATACCAGTCATTATATCATAATTAAAATTAGAATTGTTTTTCATAAAACAAAGCATAAACAGTTCTCTTTCTCTGTCCCTCCAGTGTTGAATGTGTTGTTGCTGCTGGCTGCACATGGTCACCACAGTTATGCTGAGAAAGGCGGTAAGTGGCAAATAGTTAAACATTTGTAACCCATTTTCTGAAAAAATACAATGACAATTATTATTTGCTTTAACAAGAATAAGAAAGACATTTAAAGGTGGGAAAAGTCAGAGAAAAAAAATCTTCCTTCCAATAACCAATTATTTGGTTCTAAGAAAATAACTCTCCCAGCTGAAAACAATTGGTCTTATAGCATTACATACCTATAGTTTGGATTTGTTTGTCTTTTTAATTTTTTTTGTGTATGTGCCTTTTTTTTAAATTTAGCCTATTGTTTACATATTTAAGTGTTTTTTTATTTATTTATTTTCTATTGTTCTTTGCTGTCTCAGATGCAGCTTTTCTTTCAATCATTCCCACCAGACTGCAGTTCTTTGAATATGAGTCGCTCTCTTTTACCTGTGAGGGGTTTACCGGCTCAGCTAAATGGAGAGGGGTGAGGAACATCAAGGGATACATCCCAACGTGTTCTAATAGCACAGTGACCTCAACGGTGACCTGCACCATTTCCAGTGCCTTTGAAACAGACAGCGGAGAATACTGGTGTGAAGCTGAAGGAGGAGAGAGAAGCACCACTGTCAACATCACTGTCACCGGTAGGTTTACTTTAAGCGACAAATATATTGATTTATATTCAATTTTATTGAATCAATACCAAATTTGGTACATACCATATTTGAATGCGACAAAACAAATGGTAACATGGCAACAGTAAGCGTTTTGCAACCGTCTCCGGTCATCTTCATAACTATTTTTCTAACTTATGCACACAACCTACAACAATCGTCCCCCAAGTCCCCAGTACCGAAACTGTTGTAGCTAATTTGTACAGTACAATCGTGTTACGTATAAATACAAAATGTTATGAAGTGTAAAGTTTTCAATTTTGGAATACATTCTATTGAACAATAAATCATCAGTGGTGTTGAATATAAAGTAGTAGTTTAAACGAACCCCCCCCCATTGCAGAGTATTATTGAGTACAGTGTGGAATACAGTTCAACTGCCGCTGTTTGGTGAACGGGCCCCTGCAGAAAGACGGAGCGGGATGACGCCGCCTCTGGAGCTTGTTCAGAGAGTCAGGGAAATGCCGACAAAAGCGGTCAAAACTGTGGTAACGTTTTTCATACGTATTCTCGTACGGTTTGCATCAGGTGTTAAAACCAACTGAACCAAAACATAGAATTGGACTACTATTTAACGCGACTATCATACATTTTAAACCAGTTACGAAAACTGTCTTAACTTAATACTGATGCCATCAAGGCAGCGTAGCCTGACGTGTGGAGCAGCAGTCATGGCACTGGGCTGCACCGTGTTCGAGAGCAGCGGCTCCTGGCTGCGCTGGCGGTCCACAGGGCAGCATGGTCAACGGGAAAGTCCGGTACAGCCTGACTATGGACGGTAAAACTGGGATCCCAATTTTTATTTTACATTTTGCACAGTCACAAACACACCTTTGACTACAGTTGGTGATCCCTCTCTGTGCAATTTCATCTCTATAACTGCCCTCCTGTAAGAAAACATTTGAATTGTGTTTTACAATAGCAGATTGTTTGTACAAATTAGCAACAGATTGAAGTAAAATCATAACTTGGTTTTGGAGCGACATATTAGACGGCGCTCTCCACTCCCATCATCAAAACACCAAAGGGGGATGATATCTTTTGCAATAATGGTGTTCATCCTTCCTGTTGACTGCAGACACTTCAAGTCTATGCCAAAGAGCACTGACGTTACACTTATATTGGGTTTTATAATAATTTGTCAAGTATCTTTATGTGTGACTGGTATTCTTCATGTACTTGTACAAAATGTGTTTAGTTTTCCTTATTTATGCATACAGCAAAACTGTCAAGTTAACTTAACATTTATAAAAGTCTTGTTGTTCAGCTGGTTCAGTGATCCTGGAGAGTCCTGCTCTTCCTGTGATGGAGGGAGACGCTGTGACTCTGTGCTGCAGGAACAATACGTCGTCCACCAACCTTCCAGCTGTCTTCTCTAAAGATGGCCTCTTCATTGGGAGCAGCTCTGCGGGTACCATAACCATCCACAGTGTCTACAAGTCTCATGAAGGACTCTACAAGTGTAACATCTCTGGAGTTGGAGAATCAGCAGAAAGCTGGCTGGCTGTCAGAGGTGAGACCCAAACATGTTTCAAAATAAAAGCCCTACTTTTGATGCTTGACATAAAGTCAATTTAATATCTGAAGTCATTTCTCCAGACTGTACATTTAAGAATAGCTGAATCATTCACATCACTGACTTTATTACACTTTCATGCTATGAAAAGCAGCAGTTTTGCCACATTACAGTTAGCATTGTGAGTTGTGCTGAATATTTTATGTTTAGTAATCTGCAAAGGGCAGACAACTATTAGAAATTGAGCTTAGTCCTGGGGAAACTGCTAATATGAAATCATGTTACAGAAGATACTTTCTTTTGTCTGTGCAGCGCTTCACAAAGAGACTTTAAGGATTGTTTTAACCGTAGTGACGGTGGCTCTGCTGCTGCTGCTGGTGGGACTGCTGAACTGCGGGAAACTCAGTCACATCACATGTCCCACATAAATAAGGAACCACTTGCGTAAGTGAGAGACACAAATATACTGTTTTACTTTTACTTAGAGAGAAACTCCCCATTGACATCAGGGCAGCTGAAAGTCTACACATTTTCCGCCGCAGGTTAAAAACAGATCTTTTCCGACTGCACCTTGGCTAAGAAGATGATGGTTATTTAAAAAAAATAAAAAAGATTGCACTTACATGTTGCACTTTGTAATGTGGCTTGTTGAAGCTAATGTACTTCTTCTATGTGATTATTGCTGTTCTGAGTTTGTACATTAATGATTGAATGCATTCTGGACAGATTGGAAGTCGATTTCGATAAAAACGACAGCTAAATATAATGAAATGTAATTTAATGTGTGTTTCGATTTTAAAGTACCCAATATACTGTAAATCAGCAAAGAATGACTTGTAAAGTGTTGCATCAGATAAAGAAGTAAATATAAATAAATTGGCTGCTTCACAGTTATGCATGTGCAGGCTATGGTCACTGACTAGCAGACAAGCAGAACAAGTTACAAACCACAGAAGTGGTGGACAGACATAAGATCTATTCTCAAAAGGTGTGCTTTGAGTTTTCTCTTGACATATACTGGGTTTTATTCAGCAGATGCTACAGATGCAGTTTATAACTTGAGCGTCTCAGACACAAACCACATGAGAAAGTAACAGACAGAAAAAATGTTTGACTTCTTTATAGACTCGTTTTTTTTTCTTTACAGTGTTATAAACATACTGGAGATGTATTAATACATTTCTTTGAGCCCAACTACTAAACTCTACAGAAGGCAAAAGTTGTAGATAAGGTTTATGTACTTTATGTTCCTCATTTCTAGATGAAGCTGTTCGATAATATGTTTGAATAAGCAGGTCTATAAGCAGGTATGTAATGCACTGGGAATATACTGTATTTGCAAGTCAAACTTTTCAAACAATGGAGTAAAATAGAGCAGATACATTTTTTGTATTGTCCTAGTCACTTCACATTTATGTTCATTTTATTTAGAAAGTATTAAGACAAGCTCCACCTCGGGGTGTGGCGCTGTTAACACCACTCTAGGGAAAGGTTAAACTGCTGCAACAGCATCACGTTGGTGGATGACCACAGTGAGTGTTTTAAAAACAGCAGCAGTTCTTTTTTTTTATTGAACAGCGTCTCCAGACATGTGAACACAGCAGAGAGATCAATGTGGTTTAACTGTCACATTATAATAAAAATCGACTGTCTGACTGACCAGATCATCCAGCTGAAATTCCTCTATTCGTAAAAATAGTAAAACAAAAGTTGAAACTGTGAAAATGTACTACCCTTAACTATATGTCCAATCTAATGTACAAACTCTGCCATCTTTTATTCTGGGTTTAAAGCTTCACAAAGTGCACAAGTACATAGCTATTTCATTAGTATATTTATACACTTCTTTAGTCTGGGAAAACCCCTTCCGGCAAATTTGAGATTTGCTCTGCAAGTCAGTCTGGCCAAGAGCTCATTCAAGCCCATATCCAATTTTTCCAAATCGAGGCATCAATCACAACCGTTGAGGCGGGCTTTACACAATGATGATAGCGCAGTGACAGCAAGCAGCTTTTTGTTTACATTCAACATGGCGGTCACCAAAGCGCAGCAACCTGCTGATACCGCTGTCGCTGCTATGTCACCCGGATCGTTGGTCTGATTGGTTGAAGGACTATCCAATTGCGCCCAGAGGCATTTGAGCAGCGTTCGTTGGTCACGCCCCTTTGGAAATGGGCTATTAATGGAGCTTGCCCAGACCCACTCTCAGTTACAACTGAGAAGGGTCTGGTGTCTTCTTATATTATATATATAGAAATGCAACATTTTGAAATATGAAATGTTTGACGTATAGCTACAGGATAATATTGGATAACATGTTTTTTTACTTGCCATTTTCAGTGAAAGTGAAATTACATGAATACATACTGTACTTAAATGGAATAACTGACTTCAGAAAGACACAAATAAGTTCAACACAGAGCTGTAAAACACAACAGCATTTCTTCTCTTGCACACATTAGCACGCAGGCTCTCCTCCCTTCTTCAGTCAGGCGTCTCTGCTGTTTGTGGCCTGTAAGGCACAGTACACAAAGATTATATCTGTGGTAAAACTCAAGGGTCACTGAAGCCGTTTTCTTATAGCGTCTAAGGAATCAGGTCTAGTTCCCAGTTAGATTAGCATACAAGCCGTGCACCTGCAGTGTGGTGAGTTCACAATCAATTAGGAAGAGTAATTAGTGACATTAAAGGAAGCTGCTGCTGTCGGTCTTACCTTCAGGACAGGTGAGTAGAGACCTTCCTGCTCTGTTTTGGCTGCTGTGGAGCTGGATTCTGATTCAGATTTAGAAAAAAGTACAATCTATGATTCATGTTAATACACAAGAAATATCATTCATTTCATAGTATTTTTTATCTTTAAGAAAAAATAATAAAATAAACAAGTAACTCCAAGTTACTCCATAAAAACAACAATGACTAAACCTTACCCAAATGCCAATTCTGGCAAAACGGTGTTTTTGGATTGCCTTTTAAACACTGGTAGGGACTGACCGGGACGCTGATTAATGTTGTTCCACAGTATGGATCCTAAATACTTTACAGAGAATTTACAAGGGGAATATGACCCTAGAATTCAACCAGGCACAGGCGTGCTGTGGTCCAGCTGCACGCTGGTTTTGTTCCATCTTCCGCCATGCATCATACCACACTGGGAGCGTCTCAGTAGCAGAGCGTCTTAACTGCCCGACTCGCAGATTTTGTTATTTTTTGCTTATTTTGCCTTTGTATTGGTGCTTCTACTGTTCCATAAAAGTAAGTATTCTACATAGTTAAATGGGTTCTTCTATTTAGTCTAGTTATGAACGTCATCCAGAAAGATTTGTGGCTGTGTTTCAGTTGTTGAAATAGTGTAGTGATGTGATATTGATCAGGAATCTTCACAAGGCTTTTATTTTGAAAATTATTCACTGTCTGCCCGTTTGCTCCTTCAAAAATATACTTGTCGTGCACCCAAACGCAGCGCATTGGGATTTAGGGGTGAAGGTGCCTTGACTGTCTAGTGTAGTTAGAATGAAAATCTGAATTTATTCGGAAAAGATTTCAGTAAAAGATTAAGGCAAGCTTTTAATCTTATGGACGGTTTTATACACAAACTACACAAAATACACAAATTTGGATCCAATTGATGATAATCTAGTTTTTTTAAAGAATGATCTAAAGTTATTCATATTCACAATTCTCGAGGGTAATTCCTTTTTTGTATTGAAGACTGACCTGACCTTTAATCTGAACATAACTGGATATCTTAAAAAAAAATACTAATATATCTAAAATAATTTTTGTATAATGAGGTGGACTAAATATTAAAGCCTCTACAGTAAATGATGCTGTAAGGTGTAGGTTTTAGAGTGTCATTAACTTTTCTAAATACAATGATGAAAAAGTATTCCGGTAAATGTGATCTTACATTGTGTTAATGTTCCTAAAATATTCATTTGTCTCAGTACTATATCCATAGTTTTTAAATCTTCTGTGAATTTTTTACAGTCACTGCAAATATTTTAAATTAGTTGTAAATGTACATGACCATTAGTGGTGATAGCCTACTTTGCTGGGGACAAATAACTGAAACACAAACCCCGTTGGAGAGCTTGAGGAGTTTTACGTATGGTCACAGCAGAGTAAACCAGTTGTAAAGAGGATTCGTCTTCTTCTGAGGGGGAGAAACATCAGCAAGTAAGAGTCAGTCTGATAAACCTAAAAGAACACATTATAAATACTCATATTGACAGACTGAAGGGGGGAAAAAGGCCTCTTACCTCTTTCACTCTGTGGTTTGGTGCTGTGGTTTGACTCGAGGCAGAGGTTCAAATTATCAGCAGTGTCTCCAGCATCTAAAACCAAACACAGTGTATGTGACACGCTGAGAGGATGCCAAAATAATTCACATCTCAGTGCTGCTGTGCAACACGTCTTAACCATAACCTCAACTGACAGCTTCAACATGCGGAACAGCAACGTTTCTCAGTGGTTAACCTTCTTAAAGACGTTAAAGTAACACTTTATCTCTTAAAGTAGGGAGCGTATGTGTGCTTATATTACTCACCAATAATGAATGCATAAGATATTCATTACAGTCTTGTTGTGTTACTCACATCACGTTAAATTAAAGAAAAAACGTAGTAAGTAAGTAAACCTTTGTCCTGTTTCGGTTTTGTGACGACGACTGCATACGTCACACCGTCTGGATCGTCTTCAGCGTCCTCTCCACAGACTGAAACATGTTGAACATGGAAATGTTGGTAGAAAAATCTAAAAATCAATGATTTTTGTCATGCAAAGAAGCAGAAGGTTGACCGGTTGATAGGTACACATGTTTTGCATGATTATTGTACCCAGAGATCGTTTTTATGCATTCAGATTTTAGGATGATATTTAGTCTTAGTTCTACGGTCTTAAAAAATAAAAATAAAAGAGTAATAACTACAACACCTCACCTGAATGTGATGCTGCTGCTGTTGTCTTTGAGGAAGCTGTTTGATAGAAAAGCAAAAGTAGTTGATAGGTTGAGCTTGTTGAAGGCAACATAAAGTTATGTTCAGTTCTTGGAATTGTTTCACACAGTTACTTTCTTGTTTAAGTGGTTCTTTGGCATACAGCTAATGTTGAGGTAGTTACTTTTCTGTACCTTTGCGTCTCCTAATATGAAGGAATCCCACCACCAGCAGCACCAACGCCACCATTAAAACAGTGACAGCGATCCACAGCAGGATGAGGGCACGAGGGGAGTCAGAGTCCTTGGAGAGGGGGTCCTCATTAGGTGATTGAGAGATGGTTTTTGCTACAACATATTTGAACGTTAAAATGAAATTAAATTAAAAAAATGTAAACTCAAGACACTTGAAAACCCTATTTAAATGTTTGAAAAATTAACAAACAGTTACTTATGAAAGTTATGCAACAGAAAAATTGCACAAAACTTGCTATAATGCTGTCTAATTAATTCATATATTACACTACTGTTGTGAAGACTTTGGTAAACTCACAATTAAATTAGTAAATTAAATATTAAACAAATTGTGATGTAAAATACATATCAGTATATATTCAAAAACATTTGAAAGGTGAATTTAAGAAGATATTTAAAAATCGAGAAAATGCCCTTAGACTTCTGAGGGTTAAAAGCATATCTATTGCTATTTGCATGGGGCGTTGTGTCTTTATACATTTTGTTTGATGAAGGTTTGATGACCAAAACATCTTTTTAAAATGTGTTCAAGTGATGGACAGTATGTGGGTTTATTTGGATCCCTTTTAAACTCTAAGGCACATGCTCAGATTTCTCTACATGAGGAGTAGATTGCATCTTCGCAGCAGTCATTTTTTAACCAGCCAATTATTACAATTGTAGCAACACTGGCACGTGTCATAAGCATCAAACAACTGGAGTTTTCATAAGTAGGGGTGCCATCGCCATTTGTAATCTGCACCCGCCCTGACCATACAGATGATATTGCAACATTTTATCTTTACGTTGTTTTGTAACGCTGTTTGTTCCACCTCTGACAGCCAGCCAGCTCTCTGGTGATTCTCCAGCTCCAGAGATGCTGCACTTGTAGAGTCTTTCATCAGACTTGGAAACATTCTTAATGGTCATCTCTTCTCCAGAACTGTTCTTCATGAGGCGGCCATCTTTATAGAAATCAGCTGGAAGGTTGGTGGACGACGTCTTGTTTCTGCAGCGCAGAGTCACAGTTTCTCCCTCCATCACAGGAAGGACAGAACTCTCCAGGATCACTGAACCAGCTGAACAGTAAAAATGAACTGTTAACACATATCTTTTATGTACAAACCTGGATACAATAATATAAGCTACACAAAAGGAGCCCAAAGGAACAAGAAATAAAATACTAATGTACTGTATAACAGTGCACATCATATCTATACATCTGCTAAGTGATGAATATTTAACACAAGTTAATATATCCCAGTGGCACCATTAAAAGCTGAACAAATGCATAGTTCGGTAGAAGGATGCTGTACATATGTGAATTTTAATTAATTAGTCTTAAAACAGAACAAGTCCCCTAACCTTAACCTTACTTTTCTTCCCAAAACCTAAATAACGCTCAGCACCCAGGAAGTAAACCCCGATTTCTGATGTCAAAGTCTTGCTCTTTGTATCATACACCCCAACCACCTCTCTGCAAATCTTGTGTGGTATGCTTTATTCACTCACAAAACGTTGACAGTGTATGTGATCCCATTTGAAAATGTAATATGTTTTTTAGTGGTTTATAAGACAGAGTTGGACAGCATAAAACTTAACAAAGAGTTCAAAAAAGCAGCCTCAAGTATCACTACAAATGGGAACCAAGCATTCGGAATATATATATATATATATATATATATATATATATTGCACATTTTGCATGATTCTCAAAAATATACTATGTCTTTATAAATACTATTTAAGTAGGTTGTACATTTTTATTTGCCACTTGTATACGTTGATACATTCTTTCATTTTTTTTCATCTTTATTTTTGAATAGTTGTTTGTGTATTCTATCCTATTTTTTATTTCTTGTAAATTCTGTATGTGCGCTGTGTGTCTTCTATTTTGCTGCTGTAAAATGTGTCATTTCTCAATTTGGGTCTATCTAATCTAATCTAAAACAAAATATAGGTTATAGATTTTTAGTCTAAACTTATTTTATCGATGAGTTTCATATTGTACATACTATAAGAGAAACATCAGCTATATAGTGGTTTTAGATATACAATAAACATACCAGTGACAGAGATGTTGACCGTGTTCCTTCTCACTCCTTCTTCAGGCTCACACCAGTATTCTCCACTGTCTCCTTGATAGATTTTATCAATGGTGCAGGAGGACCCTGATGGTGTCTTCTTAATATCACATACCGGTTTAAATTCCTCAGAATTCCTGATTCCTCTCAATCGAGTGGAACCACTAATCTCCTCACATTTAAAAGTGACAGAGTCATATTCAAAGTGTTGCAGTCTGTTTGGAGTGATACAAAGAAAAGCTGCATCTGAAACTGAAAAATATTTATTATTTTCAAATCCATAACTGGAAAATTGTTACGTCTATGACAGGTGGAGCTAAATCAACATGACTGACGGATAACGTTTTTTACATACATTCTGGTAATTACTAGCAATGTAGCATTAGCTAACCAAAACTAATTTTAAATTTGAGATCAGGATCAGTTATGAAAAACACTAAATTGTAATAACCTAAATTACATCATAGACATATTTAGCAGGTTAAGGGAAATCTTTAACCTTGATTCTGCAGAGAGAGTAATGCAAATAATCTTAAAAAGGAGCATTTTCAGGATTTTCTTTTTAGTACTTACCAATTTGAATGAATCCAAGCATCACTGGATAAAAAAAGGAGCAACATTGAATATCAGACGCTGATGGTTTGATATATAGGATGTAAAACTTAGAATAAAAGAAGAAAACCTGAGAGTCCATACTCACACAGCCTGAAGCAGAGAGCTGTAACCTCCATGTTGTCTTGCTGCTGACTGTCTGAGTATCAGACTGAAATACAACTCAAGTATGTAGATGGCAACTTCCTCTTCCTGTTCAATCTATTTCTGATATTGATGCAAAAGCCGGAGCCAGACTCACAGTGGCTTCAACATACAGTTTGTCACAATTGAGTAGTCTCGCTTTGCCAGACCCTCCTCCAAAGCAAGCTGAAGGAGGGTCTGGCTACTCCACATAGCATTCTGGGATGGGAGGAAAACGTGCTGTGGTTTAAAGGCATTTCTTTAAACCAATCAGAATCGTCTTGGGCAGCGCTAAACTCCGCACAGAGCCGCTGCAAAATACTCATGTGTGAGAAAACTCAGATTGGACAGATAGTCTAGCTAGCTGTCTGGATTTACCCTGCAGAGATCTGAGGAGCAGTTAACCATAGTCCTCAGAAATTCACCAGAGTTAAAATTCCAACACAAAGAAAGCGGAAGGAAATGGAAAATACATGCATCTGGCGGAATTTCGTGCACAACCGGAGCAATCCCGGAAGGGGAATGCAAAGGATATAGACTACTCTTGAGTTATAAGCTCTGACTCAAGTACCCATCCCTGCCCCTACGTCTGGCTCAAGTATCCCTGTAGTTATTAGTTATAGCTTCAAAGATAGGATCACAATTTCTAAAATCTTTCTTAAAGAAATGCTTTCACCCCCATTTACATTGAAACGGTTTTCGGTAACTGTTGTTTTTTCTTTTGTTCATACTATACAATACCAATGTAAGAGAGAGAGGAAAAAGTCTGTGGTCTGCAGTTCTGATTCTGCGCACAAGTAGTACCATGGCCCACAAAACTGTATAGCTTCTGTGGTTCTGGAAGAACTGTCTAAGACAATAACCTCAGAGATGTTGTGGTACAAACTGCAGTTGTGAAGTGGACAGATGCTGGTATTTACCATTCAGGGAAGGCCTTGCAAAAGACGCTAATCAGTATGAGTGCAGTATGAATTATGGGAAATGTAGGATCCAGTGTTTTTGGAGCTTGCACTTTACCTGGGACTAAAAGTCAGGATGTCTCATTCCTTCTTGCTGTTTCAATTTTGACCAAGCTTAGACACAACAGAACTATTGTCATTGCTCCTGGTGGTTTTGATTGCCACTGTAATATATTATACTGCTGATCAGATACCTAGCAACAGGCTCAAAGTTCAGATGTTTACAAAGAGACTCAAAGTGAAACTGAGCTTGGTTATTAAAACCAGACAGAATCACAATCTCTGTTTAATGTTCTACGTACAGCACGTTGCCAGTTTAGCCATTCATGATTAAGTACATCATTCTTTCTAAATTTAAATTTATTTTTTCTTAGCACATTACATTTACATTTAAATTACAGAATACAGTGTTTACTTATTCTGCTAAACCTGAAGGCCTTCTTATTGTTGTGGGTTTAACCTTGACTTTGTTTTTATATTTCCACATTAAAAACAATGAAAGAAAAACACAATCATCCATGGGGAAACACCGCAGCAAGCTGCATTGATAAACAGAGTGAGTTAAGGTAACAGCATATCAATGATTTACAGACTTTAACAGCCGTGCAGTCTCATGAAATGACGGACACCGTGCAGCAGGTACGTCGTGTTTCAAATGTATTCTTGACTATTTTACAAAAATAGTTCAATAAATGATCACATTCTAGAAAGAAGGTAGGTCTGCATTTAGACAAAGTATTAGAGTAAAGTATAAAGTAGTTTTTAAAGCCTTTGTGTCAGTCACAGCGTTGTGTCCAAACGTGTTAAAAACAGTTTTGTCCCAGCGGCAATCACTCTATTAAACAAACTGTAAAATTATTTGCACAAAACGCACAAGCACTTTGGTCATGTACTGTTTTCTATTCTTTTTATCCATGTTTTACTACCTGTTTTTATATGTTTTAATGTTTTGTGTGTTGCATGTTATGTGGTGGTCTACAAAGTTTTAAGGGTGTCCTGCCTTTTAGACTGTAAACCTAGTTTACCTACGGGTACCAATAAAGTAACCTGACCTGACCTGACCATACAAGGAATTTATTTCAAATGAATGTTATCTAATCGTTTTAAAATATAGCTTTTAATCTTTAGTTATTTAGTTTTCTCATTTAGTTATCTTTAGGAAATCTGCTAGTTTAACACAAAACAGTCAGATATCTTAAGTCTTCTATCATTTTATGAACTATTATAGACATGGACTTTGTTCTAAGGGTTGTGGCATATGCTCAAGTATTCAACAATTCTGGCAGAATCAAGTCTTTACCACAACAAAAGTACAAGTATTAAAAGTAAAAGTAAGGCTTACACAATTTCACCTGCGATAGAATTTTCTTTAGGTCTGTCTGTGTTGACAAAAGTGAAAGTATAACTCCATGACATGGATATGTTTTATAATTTGTGTAAAAATGAGAATACAGTCAGTGAACGTGTTCACACAGCTGTAGGACTGTTGTTTAGATTAAAACTTGAATATTTATCCTCTATAATATAATATGTATAACTAACATAGATACACACATATATACTTTATTTATTTCCATGGGGAAATCCAATATCTTTTCCATATAATAATGGTATCAATGTATCGTGGTTTCTGTCCATTTCCAGAACTTCAGGATGCTTCACCAGATGGCTGGACTGTCCCTTCAATCTCCGCCCAGAACCATCAGTGTTTTAGCTGTCCTCCTCCTAGCACACTCTTGTCGAGGTAACTTACGCATAAACAAAGTTATATAAGGTCACAATAAGGGTTTGGATGGAATAATACTACCAAAGTATATATAATAATATATATATTAATCAATACTCACACATACTCACACATTTGATCAATAGATCAAATGAGTATGTGTGGGACTATGGGCCCTTTGTCTGGGGCCAACCCACATAAAAGGCTCAATATGGTTGGCTGAGCATGTACAGTAGAACACGTTTGCATACGTGTTTCTTTTACACTATATGATACTATACTATAACAAATGAGAAAGAATGTGGAATTAGCCAGTCTCCCGTTCATTTACTTAAAACATGACCACATGATCAATGCCTTGGAGAACAATTTAGTGTCCTATGCTCTGCCAGAAGATGACTTGTGGCACTACTATGCTAAAATGTATTCCAGATGTATGCAAACTCTGAAAGAAAAAACAAGGAAAACTTCATGACAGGATGTTGGATCAAGCAATTACCTTGCTTGAGACCAAGGTCTGCACTATGCATTGTTGAGATTCGGGACCTAGGCGAGTTATGGTTGCCCATTACACCATTCTTACGCAAAGTTTCGCAAAGACATGTATGTGCATCTCTGCTTTATTCAGCTAAACTAATTTTTAGTATCTTAACTTTCTGCAATAGCCAACACATTTTTTGTTTTCCTTTCCAGGTCAGTCTCAGTTAATTGGTGCACCTAAGCCAATAGTAGCAGCAGCTGGTGATGACGTCATTTTACCATGTCACTTGCAACCGACAGAGGATGTTGCTGCCAAGACGTTGGAGTGGACAAGACCCAATCTTAACCCTAGATTTGTCTTTGTGTGGCGTGCTGGTCAGGACCTCGAGAATGTAAAAAATCCATCTTACAAAGGAAGAACATTACTGTTCCCTGATGAGCTGAAGCAAGGAAACATGTCACTGAAACTGTCCAAAGTGAAACCTTCTGATGCGGGGAGATACAAATGCTACATTCCAGATATGAATATAGACTCTTTCATTGAGCTTGTTGTTGGTAAGTGGATATATAATGTATGTGTAGCCTACATAGTGCACTTTGGTGTAGTTTTTGCAGTGTCTAGTTTGCTTTTGTCCTGATTTGATTCTTTCACGATACACGGGTGCCGATTCGATTTGTATTTCAATTTTTATTTATTGTGATTCGATAGGATTGAGTCAACACAGCTTTCAGCCATCATGTTGAGAGATTAAGGGTACACACACAGTCCTCAAACATTGGCGTACATTTTCTGGGAGGAAACAAGTTCCCAGTTGGTTTTAGTAGCATGTATAATACATATCGTAAGATACACAGAATGACATATACCTTCAATTCATGACAGACTTTCGTATAAATGTCAACCAACCCTTTATTAAGTCCCACATCTGTTAAGACTCTACTCAGTACTTTCAGCGGTCTACAGCCACACTCACAAATGGCTGTATATTTGGCACAGTGGTGCATCAAGATAAATGCATGCTTACATGCACACAATGTCCAAACTAATATGCTGATATTTAGCAGATATTTACCAATTTAAAATGTTTCCTTTTGCTCCACATCAGGTGCTGTTTCCTTGCCCTTCATCAGTTTAGCGGGGACTGACCGAGACAAAGGAGGAGTGGTGCTACAGTGTGAGTCTAAAGGCTGGTATCCAGAGCCTGAGGTGTTGTGGCTGGACGGTGAGGGAAACCTCCTCTCTGCTGGACCTTCAGAGACAGTCAGAGGTCCTGATGATCTCTATACTGTCAGCAGCAGAGTGACTGTGGAGAAGAGACCCAGCAACAGCTTCACCTGTAGAGTCCAGCAGAAGAACACCAACCAGACCAGAGAGACAGAAATCCATGTTACAGGTAAACATGATTTAATAGATGATAGCTATAGTCCAGTTTAAAAAAAATATCATGTTATTCCAGCAACTCATAACGACCGAGAATTACGTTTCTTGTTATGTGGCCAACTCTCATGGCTATCATTAGAACAAACAAGAGTGAGGTGACAAAGTATAAGAGCGCCAAATTCTGCAAAGAGATGGGTCAACAAACTACTCAGGGGTTCGTGTCCTATGTGAAACTAAAAGTCAATTATCATTTTAAAATTAACTGAGTTTTACGGACCTAAGTCTGTGACACTACACCGTCACGATACGGCCTCATTGTAGTAGTTTTATGTGGTACATTTTACTCCAATCACTGATGTTTATCTAACTCTAACTAAGTGAAGTTGCTGTCTAAACTAGTTTAATTTCACGTTTACTATGCGTTTAAAACTGTGGCCGTTATGTTGAAATAGAAAAGGCACATGACTACAGTTACATGATCAAACTGCCACTATGCGGCATTAAATAGAACGGTCGTACATGCCGTTTTGCGAGTCTTTGGAAATTGACCTTTAATGTCGTTTAGGTATGAGGATGTGATGGTTATTGTGTTTTTTATGATTTCAGATGATTTCTTTGAGGTCCAGTCCAGTTCTTCTGTTCCCATCATCACTGGTTTGGCTGTTAGTTTGTCTGTTTGCATCATCCTGTTTATTCTGTTACTTCTCTTTTCTGTGTGGAAATGGAGACAAAACAAAATCAGTAAGTCACAAATTAATTTCAGTGTTTTGTACATGTCAAATGATTCTGATGTTTAGGGGAAATCAGTCAAATTTGGCTGTTTTATATTTCATTTTAGACTCAAATGTCTCATATGCTGTGATTTCCCAAAAATAAAGTAAATGTATTTTAACACTACTGCATTCTTTTTTAAAACATAGACATGAAGATAAGCCACGGGGATGAAACTGATAAAGAAAGAAACAGAACTAAAGATCCGTCTGTCACTGCAGAAGAAACCAAGGCTTTGACAGGAGAAAAGGTAAAGAAGATCAAACTTGTAAGTAAAGAAACAGGAAGGACTTTCAGGAAGAGAAAAAAACTAAAGCAGGTAAAGTTTGATCTGAGCTAGAAGGATAGAAAATGATTACATCAAGAAACAGGATCTGTGTTTCCAAAGGAAGTAAGAAGAGTACAGAAGCAGCTAAAACTACTAACTTTAACTAGCTTACTTTAATCAATGTTGGGACGTTCAGAGGTTCAAGAGAAATGAGACAGAAGAGGCCCAGTTCAGACAGACAGTCACATGAGGATGAAAGCAAACATCAGAGGAGATTAGAATAACAGAAGAGAGAGATTAACCAGAAATACAGGGGCAACATCTGATAAGAAAGATGTGGTCAACAGAAGAATTTGAAATTCTCAAATGTTTTTATTTTGACAGTGACTAACTTCTGTTGTCCATAAGTCTTGAAATAGAGGGGGTTAAAACTGTGGGAGGGTTGATTTGGTGAAACCAGTCTGAACCACTGCAGACATATAGAGTATTTATCAAACTGAAACTAAAAATTCACCTTCCAAATACTTCTCATAGATACTTATGTTACATTAAAGGCAGATCCACTCAATTGCAGTTACGTTCAAATGTTGCAAAAACAAGAATTGAGTTATGATTAATTTTGACATGTGCCATTGTGTGGTATATTTACTAACCTGCCCTAATAAAATGATGACCCACATGTCACACTGTTCATCTCTCTCCAGGAGCAGCAGAGGAGGGAGGAAGCTGAGAGAGAAGTTCAGACTCTGAAAGAGGAGCTGGAGACCAAGAAGGAGGTTTGTCTTTACTTTAATAATAAAATACACTGATTTCAGTTTAAAATCACATTTATGCCATACATAGTGTAGACACGTTCAAACTAGTGTGTGCAGGTCAATTACAAGTCCAGAATCAGATCAAATTTATTTATGTAAATGTACACATCAAAACCAAACACAAAAACATTTTAAAACATGACACGTTTCTTTTTATATTCATGTTAATCAATTTACAGCAGCTTTAACTGCTGCCTTTATTTGTAGAATAACTTTGATAAACAAACATGTCTCTCATTTTATTCCCCTTTATCTTCTCTCTCCTCCCAGTTTGAAAGTAAACTAGCTGAAGTCCAGCAGCAGCTCAAAGATGAAAAGCAGAAACATGAGGATGAACAGAAGGCTCTTCAAAAGATGAAAGATGACATGCAGGCCAAGATCAAGGAGGTTAGACTATTAAAATGAATCTCTCTGTATTTACTTTACTTTGAACATCCTACTCATCCATGTTTCTCAAGACAGAAGTTTCTCCAGACATTGCTGTTTAGAGAAATGTATAATGCTCCTGAGTAGAGAGGGTTTAACCTTTAGTTGGGTGTCTTTGTGTTGTATATTTACTGACCTGCTTTAATAAAAGAACATGTCTCTCTTTACCTCTTTCTCCTTCGTACCAGTTGGAGGGAAAAGCTGGCCTGTCTCTGGTAAGTAATCCTGGTATTGTGAATGAGAATGAATGGACTGTATTACTCTTAATGGTCAAACAAGAGAACTATGATTTTCTCTTACATGAGTTTCTGACCTCAGTATGTCATTAGATTTAGAATATGATCCTGTAGAATATAACATGTATGTTATTGTGCTGCTCTTCATATCTCTCTTCCCCGTCTCAGTATGAGTTGAAGATTTTTAACAAGAAGACACTCGAGGAAGAGCAGCAGAAGAGGGAGGATGCTGAGAAACAAGTCCAGATCCTGACCCAGAAGCTGGATGAAGAGGAGAAGCAGAGGAGTGAGAACGAGCATCTGCAAAAGGAGCTGGAGGACAAGATAAAAAAGGTTAATCTATTATGGATATTATGTCCATTTATTTGTTCATTTTTTAGTTTAAATCTCTGCTTCATTTTATCTTGAGTGTATTTAAATGTTTAACATAATCCACACAAAAACAATATATTAAAATTGTTAAATTAAATTGAAGCTGTTGGATTTTACTGTTGTTGGTCTATTTATTGATGCTCAAGAGCAGGAATGAAGAGATCAGCACGCTTAAGAGAGAAGTACACACAAACACACACACACACACACACACACACACACACACACACACTAGGCACAGTTAAACACAATTTGCCACTGTAAGTTGTGCAGGAGCAAAAGATGTATAAAAGTACATTTTAATACATGTTTCATAACAAACCTGGTCTGGTTCTGTAATATTTGGTTTAGAAGCTTTTATTGGACCAGATCCACAGGGATTTGACCAAGTCCAGAATCAGATCAAATTGATTTACGTAAATGTACACATAAAAACTAAACACAAAAACATTTTAAAATATGACACTTTTTCATATTCATTTTAATTAATTTACAGCAGCTTTAACTGCTGCCTTTATTTGTAGAATAAATTTGATAAACAAACATGTCTCTCATTTTATTCCCCTTTATCTTCTCTCTCCTCCCAGTTTGAAAGTAAACTAGCTGAAGTCCAGCAGCAGCTCAAAGATGAAAAGCAGAAACATGAGGATGCACAGCAGGCTCATCAAAAGATGAAGGATGACATGCAGGTAAAGAACAAGGAGGTTAGACTATTAGAATGAATCTCTCTGTATTTACTTTCCTTTGAACATCCTACTCATCCATGTTTCTCAAGACAGAAGTTTCTCAAGACATTGCTGTTTAGAGAAATGTATAATGCTCCTGAGTAGAGAGGGTTTAACCTTTAGTTGGGTGTCTTTGTGTTGTATATTTACTGACATGATTTAATAAAAGAACATGTCTCTCTTTACCTCTTTCTCCTTCATACCAGTTGGAGGAGAAAGCTGCCCAGTCTGTGGTAAGTAATCCTGGTATTGTGAATGAGAATAAATGGACTGTATTACTCTTAATGGTCAAACAAGAGAACTATGATTTTCTCTTACATGAGTTTCTGACCTCAGTATGTCATTAGATTTAGAATATGATCCTGTAGAATATAACATGGATGTTATTGTGCTGCTCTTCATATCTCTCTTTAGAGCTGAAGATCTTTGCCCGAACCCGACGGGACCCGACGGGTTCGGTCAGGTTTGGTCTTCATTTCTATCATGTTACACGGGCTCGGGCCGGGCTCGGGCTTGCGCTCCGAGTTGCGCAGTAAATGAGCGGTCAGGTGAAGCGTTTCGATTAGCGTGTAAATGGATGCTGAAGAGGTGAAACAGAGGCTGGCTTCTGGAGGACTTATTTTATTTCTTTGTTCCAACTTCCAACTGGCCGATAGCCTCCGTTAGTCATGAATAAATGAATTTAAAAAATTTATAAATTACTCATTCTTGATGGAAGACAAAAGAGCTGTGTGCGTGCGGCGCAGTCTCTTTTTTCTTCCTCTCCCTTTTTCGCCGAGTGGTGCGTGTGCCCGCTCGCGGCGTGAAGAGCGTGTCCGCGTTATTTTCCGACATGCAGTCTAATCACTGCTGATAGACGGCCTTTTGTACAGTCAGGCTGTAAACGGGTTCGGGCTTTTAAAAATCTGTCAATCAAAATGTACTTGTCGGGCTCGGGCCGGATTCTGTCGGGCTCGGGCCTTGTCAGGCCGAACTTTTAAGGCCCGATTACAGCTCTATCTCTCTTCCCCTTCTCAGCATGAGTTGATGATTAAGACACTCGAGGAAGAGCAGCAGAAGAGGGAGGAAGCTGAGAAACAAGTCCAGATCCTGACCCAGAAGCTGGATGAAAAGAATAACAAAGTTTGTATTTGTACCTTCTTGACATATGATTTATTTTTATCTATTTGTTTGTTTTGAGTTTTCCTGCTTTAATTATAGTTTCTTTGCACTTTTAAATTGTTAAAAACCAGATAGTGAATGCACTGAAGCCAAGCTTTTCATGTCCTTTAACACAAATAGGCTCTATTTTAATCACACAAACCCAATGACTAGCACACAGTGGTAGTGGTCGCACTGACGTCATTTTGGGCGTTTCTAGTACACCTGTATTTTAGTGCAGAAGAACTGTGTGAGAGCCACTATAAATGGGAGGGTTTGGTGATAAAGAACTCTCTCTGACTGTCACTTTACTGGTATCTGGCTCAGAAAGAGCTGAGCCAATCAGAGTTACATGACAACTAGAGTTTAACAAATGAAAAAAAGCTTCTCTAGTAAAGTTATTAGTGTTTGCATGGTGCAGAAAGGCAGCACATGAACACAGCACCAAACGTGTTTTTTTTCTCTTCCAAAGTTAACTAGTGAAATGATGATGGAAATAAAATAAAATATGTTCGGTGTAGCCGTTTATATGATGTCATCCATCCAATGCTTTTTTTTTTTTTTTTTTTTTTTTTAAGAATTCTTAATTCTGCTGTATCTAAAGTACTTTTCAGTCTGATTCATGTGTGTTTGTGCTGTATATTTGCTGATTTGCTTTAATACAAGAACATGTCTCTCTTTACCTCTTTCTGCTTCGTACCAGTCAAAGGAAAAAGCTGCTCAGTCCAAGTCTTTGGTAAGTAATCCTGATATAAGTGTAATAATACACTCTGAGGTCAATCAGGATGCCTCATTGTGTATTGTATAATTTACATAAACCTTGTAGTGATTGTGAATGAGAATGAATGGACTGTATTATTCTTTATGGCTGCTTGATGTTGTTTTTGATAGTCCTAGTGTTTTCATATTAGTCACTGTGTTCACTCACATTACACTCAAATGATGTAAAAGAAACCCGTCTCTTATTGTACTGCTTTTCATATCTCTCTTCTGTCTCTTAAATGGAATATATTTTCCAAGTCAACACGTGAGAAAGAGCAGCAGAAGAAAGAGGAAGCTGAGAAAGAAGACCTGACACAGAATCTGGATGACAAAAATAAGGAGGTTCTTATTTGTACCTTCTTAACACATGATTTCTTTCTATTTATCTACTTTTTTTTTAAATATAACTGCTGTCTTTATTTGTAGAATAACTTTGATAAACAAACATGTCTCTCATTTTATTCCCCTTTATCTTCTCTCTCCTCCCAGTTTGAAAGTAAACTAGCTGAAGTCCAGCAGCAGCTCAAAGATGAAAAGCAGAAACATGAGGATGCACAGCAGGCTCATCAAAAGATGAAGGATGACATGCAGGTAAAGAACAAGGAGGTTAGACTATTAGAATGAATCTCTCTGTATTTACTTTACTTTGAACATCCTACTCATCCATGTTTCTCAAGACAGAAGTTTCTCAAGACATTGCTGTTTAGAGAAATGTATAATGCTCCTGAGTAGAGAGGGTTTAACCTTTAATTGGGTGTCTTTGTGTTGTATATTTACTGACCTGCTTTAATAAAAGAACATGTCTCTCTTTACCTCTTTCTCCTTCGTACCAGTTGGAGGATAAAGCTGGCCTGTCTCTGGTAAGTAATCCTGGTATTGTGAATGAGAATAAATGGACTGTATTACTCTTAGTGGTCAAACAAGAGAACTATGATTTTCTCTTACATGAGTTCCTGACCTCAGTATGTCATTAGATTTAGAATATGATCCTGTAGAATATAACATGTATGTTATTGTGCTGCTCTTCATATCTCTCTTCCCCGTCTCATCTCATCTCATCTCACACTCGAGGAAGAGCAGCAGAAGAGGGAGGAAGCTGAGAAACCAGTCCAGATCCTGACCCAGAAGCTGGATGAAAAGAATAACAAAGTTTGTATTTGTACCTTCTTGACATATGATTTCTTTCTATCTATTTGTTTGTTTTCTTTTTTCCTGCTTTAATTATAGTTTCTTTGCACTTTTAAATTGTTAAAAACCAGATAGTGAATGCACTGAAGCCAAGCTTTTCATGTCCTTTAACACAGATAGGCTCTATTTTAATCACACAAACCCAATGACTAGCACACAGTGGTAGTGGTCGCACTGACGTCATTTTGGGCGTTTCTAGTACACCTGTATTTTAGTGCAGAAGAACTGTGTGAGAGCCACTATAAATGGGAGGGTTTGGTGATAAAGAACTCTCTCTGACTGTCACTTTACTGGTATCTGGCTCAGAAAGAGCTGAGCCAATCAGAGTTACATGATAACTAGAGTTTAACAAATGAAAAAAAGCTTCTCAAAAAATAAAATATGTTTGGTGTAGCCATTTATATGATGTCATCCATCCAATGCTTTTTTTTTTTTAAGAATTCTTAATTCTGCTGTATCTAAAGTACTTTTGCGTCTGATTCATGTGTGTTTGTGCTGTATATTTACTGATTTGCTTTAATACAAGAACATGTCTCTTTACCTCTTTCTGCTTCGTACCAGTCAAAGGAAAAAGTTGCTCGGTCCAAGTCTTTGGTAAGTAATCCTGATATAAGTGTAATAATACACTCTGAGGTCAATCAGAATGCCTCATTGTGTATTGTATAATTTACATAAACCTTGTAGTGATTGTGAATGAGAATGAATGGACTGTATTATTCTTTATGGCTGCTTGATGTTGTTTTTGATGGTCCTAATGTTTTCATATTAGTCACTGTGTTCACTCACATTACACTCAAATGATGTAAAAGAAACCCGTCTCTTATTGTACTGTTTTTCATATCTCTCTTCTCTGTCTCTCAGCGTAACTGGAATATACGTTCCAAGTCAACACGTGAGAAAGAGCAGCAGAAGAAAGAGGAAGCTGAGAAAGAAGACCTGACACAGAAGCTGGATGACAAAAATAATGAGGTTCTTATTTGTACCTTCTTAACACATGATTTCTTTCTATTTATCGACTTTTTTTCTGTTTCACTGCTTTACTTTTAGTTCATTTGCACATGTAAAATATTAAAAACAGATAGTTAATGCACTGTGGCCAAGCTCTTTGTGAGCTTTATCACCCATAGGCACTATTTTAAACTAAACCTCATGTTCTCCTCCACAGTTAACTAGTGAAACAATGATGGAAATAAAATAAAATAGTAGTTCAGATTTCTTTATGTTCTTTCACAAGACTTACTAAAATATTACCCCTTTTTGTTTGTTCATATTAGGTCTAACTCTCCAACAGTCACCTTATCTATATTGTGTTTCTAGTCTTTTATTGATCTCTTTTGTGACATTACTGACTAATATGGATATATGTGCAGTTACTCAACAACTGTTTAACATGTCTTTAATGGCCAGTCTATTCTTTGTGTGTGTGTGTGTGTGTGTGTGTGTGTGTGTGTGTGTGTGTGTGTGTGTGTGTGTGTGTGTGTGTTTTTGTCTCCTAAAGCAAGTAAAAGACTGTGAAAGTGCTCTGAGTAAGTCCCAGGATCACACCCTGACCAGCCCATCCTTTCAGGACTCAGCCACAGAACACATCATTGTGGATGAGGTCGATCTGGAGGGCAAATATGTCCGTCTAAGCAACAAGTCCAACAAGGTAATGCTGTTGTGTGTGGCTGAACTCTGAACCAATATGTGAGCATATGCATTACTTTACATGAACAAACAGTGTTCCAGAGGGCCATTCAAACTTCAAACAAAAAGTGTACATATTTGTTTCTGTATTTATTGTTTATTTCATAATAATGTTTAATATGTTTATGTATGCACCAACAACCAAGGCAAATTCTTTGTAAGTATTACTTACTTGGCAATAAATCCTTTTCTGATTTTGAAACCTCTATAGTGATGTCAACAATTTTCCTCCTGCAGGACATACCACTGGGAGGCTGGGAATTACATTTACACGTCGACAACAGAAAACCTATCAAATACCAATTCGTGCAAACATTCGAACTCAAAGCTGGAGAAGCTGTCACTGTGAGTTTTTCCTGACTGTTTAATGATTTTTTTTCTTCTCTGTTTCTTTTTATTTATTCCTTTATATCCAACTATACCTCTACACCTTTGAAGACATTGTGTGACTGATCTCATATCAAGCTTTCATAGCTTTCAACATAACTTTGAGTGATATAAGAAAAGAAAACAACTAGTCATAGTTGACAGTCAGCCAGTCATAGTCCAACCTGAAAACGTTCCTTTTTATTCATTAGTGATAGACATTGTTCCTGTAATTAGTGGAGAGTTCCATATGTGAATGTATACTTGTATGGTGAATTTGTGGAGTTTGTTTTTTTCAGATCTGGGTTTCAGGTTGCGATGTCTGGCGTGATACGTCCACTGAGCTGGTGTGGTTTAGCCAGACATCCTGGGGCACTGGAGAACAACTGCTGGTCTGTCTCTACAGCAACACTGGAGAGGTCTGACTTCATCTCGCAACACACACATTTACAAATGCACTATATAACCAAAAGTATGTGGACACACACACACACACACCTGTCCATATGGAGCCGGCAGCAGTAATCCCGTCGGCACTGCTCCTACATTTCTTTAAAGATTTTGTAAAGTTGGAAGTTTTGGAATAGTGAAGCCTGTCTATCATCTCCATGCATCAGGCCTGGAATTTCACTATTTAGGGGCAAGGCCACTTAGCCTTTGGTGTTGTCAATTTTTAGAGGGCTTGAAGGCAAAAGACCAGGGCTGCAAGCAGGCCTGCCTTAACCTGCCATTAGGCCCTGGGGCTAAGAGGTTTTGTATATAAAACATAACAACATAATGTACTAAGGCTCTCAGATATTTATTTGATGTTGATCAACTTCTCATTTAATGTTATCTCTGCTCAGTCAACACACATCTTTCCCTCCTCTTTTTGTTGGGGATCTAATGCACATGCATGTGCATGTGGCACGTATTCACCTCAATCATATATTAATTCATTTTAATTAATTAATAAACCCCTGGACTGTAATAGCTCAGATGTGTTTCAGCAGGATTTCTGCTCTTGTTTAAAACATTGTGCACATTCAAAACTCATCCCATCTGTGTTCTGAGATTAACTACCTGGTACAGTCACAATATGTTATGAAAAAATCCACCTGCCCTACAGTCTGCTGTGCATTACGTTATTCCTTTGCTGTATGATAATATCCATACCGTCTGACAGACACAGAGCCCTGTTTGGGTCTCTGAATGAGACAGAGTTTGGGGAAGTGGCTGCTCTGCATCAGAGGTAGAAATCTGCAACTACGGCAGAAATAAATGAAGAAGGCACGCATCGCGACACTTCTCCTGCAGCATGCACAGCAGAGCACCTCCATTATAATCAACAGAAGCTGCTACACAGACTAAAGAAGCTGCGCTGCTCGTCTTTATTTGTTCAGACAGGAGACATAGAGTGACAGGCAGGTCTGTCAGTGCTGTGTGTGTTTGTGCCTGAACCACAGAACGATGTGTAGCCTACAAAAATGATAACACAATCAGTGAAATTCTGAAAGCCCGCCTCCAAAGTTGCACATTGCCCACTGCCCCGCTTTCTCCTCACATTCAGGTTTATGTGAAAAGTCAATCAAAGGCAAATTTATGAACTTGATGATGGTGTTGGAGTCAAAGGTGGCAACCAACTTGGATATGTTCATTATCTGTCAGACTGTCACTTCCTGCCTCTTTCAGGTAGAGGTAAGACAAGGTCTGCAGTTTGTGACCTCTCAGAATACATACCAGGAAACGGACCCCTCTCTGACCAATCAGGACTCAGCAAAGAGACACATCATTTTGGATGAGGTCGACCTGGAGGGCAAATATGTCCGTCTCTGCAACATGTCCAATAAGGTAATGATGTTGTGTGTGGCCAAACTCTGTGTGAGTACTATATGAGCATGTACAGTATGTTTTATAGCTTTACATTAACAGAGTGTATCAGGTATATTCTAATTGACCGTTCAAATTCAGATAGTGATAATGCCATGACCAAACCACAAAGAGTCCTAGCAAACTGAGTCACATACTGTACAAACTACTCTGTTAGACTCAGTCGTGTATAAAGTACTTGAAAGCAATACTTGACTTTGGTAGAAGTTAAAGTCACCTTATAGAATATTACTTGAGTAAAAGTCTTAAAGTATCTGATATTTACTGTATTTGAGTATCAAAAGTCATTTTCTGATATTAAATGTACTTAACTATTCAAAGTAAAAGTTAAAGTAAAAAAAACAGCTTTAATTATGAACTTTATTGTGGCTTCTTTATAGTAAAGTATAGTAATTCAGGGTTTCCACACCTTCTTAAACATCAAATTCAAAGTCTGACATCAACAAAGAGAAAAACAGAAACAGATTTTTAAGTTTTTGTTCACTCCAACGTAGGAAAACATTTCTTGTAAGTAACGAGTAACGAAGAAGCTGAGGGGAAGTGTAATGGAGTAAAAGTTTCCAATAATATAAATAATGAAGTTAAGAACAGATACGTGTACATTCTACCTAAGTACAGTAGCGAAGTTTTTGTTATTTGTTACATTACAACTATGGTTAGACATAATATGTTTTGGAGGAAAAAAAGCATGAATTTATTAAGCATCTTTTTGTCTCATCTTCCATTTTTCGCCCAATTTCTGCCCTGCAGGATCAACCACTGAAAGACTGGGAATTATATATACACGTCAACAACAGAAAACCTATCTTGTTTAAATTTCCGAACTTCTTCAAACTCACTTCTGGAAAGACTGTCACTGTAAGTTTTTCCTGTTTGTTAAATTCTTCTCTTTTTTGTTTATTCCTATTGGTCCAACTCTCTCTTTAAACCTATATGAAGACTTTGTGTGACCGTTTTTATATGAAACTCATACCATGCTGCCAAAAGCTTCAACCATAACTTTGTTCCAGTTAAATGAGAAAAAAAGAAAAATATTTTTTCTTTAATGCTGTGTTTTAGCAATGCAACAAAACCTAAAACTTTTTCTTTGTAAGTGACAGACATTTTAACTTATACTTAGTGGTTAGTTGTATGATGAATCTGTGAGGTTTGCTCCTTTCAGATCTGGGCTTCAGGTTGTGATGTCAAGCGTGATACACCCACTGACCTGGTGTGGAAGGACCAGACACCCTGGGGCACTGGAGAACAACTGCTGGTCTCTCTCTACTCCCAAAATGGAGAGGTCTGACATCACCTTACACTACACATGTTAAGATATACAGTATCTCGCCAAAAGTATGTGACACACACACACACACACACACACACACACACACACACACACACACACACACACACACACACACACACACACACACACGTCAACATTTTTGTTCTGTTCTTTCTGGGTCTGTTTTTCTGGTTTGGTCAGCTTGGACCATTTTTTGCTCAAATTCTCTGCTCACTTCCTGAAGTAAACTACTGCTGAAAGATTAATCTCCATCTCTCAGTCTGTTAGCTGGAGAAATTTCATTTGATAGCAAGTTTAAGCAAGTGTGTGTGTGTGTGTGTGTGTGTGTGTGTGTGTGTGCGTGTGTGTGGTCTGTTGTCTCTCTATCAGCTAGGGGCACGCAAATTTTCGGAGGGACGCATCATTGTGAATGAGGTCGACCCAGAGGGCAAATATGTCCGTCTCACCAATAAGTCCAACAAGGTAATACTGTTGTGTGTGGCTGAACTCTGTGTGCGTACTATATGGACATTTACTGTAAGTTTCAGAGCTATACATTAACAAAGTGTATCCGTATACACTTTGTTAATGCAGTTTGTGATGCCGCCATGACCCAATAAAACCACAAAGACTTCTAGCAAACTGAGTCACATCCTGTACAAAGTACTCTTTGTTACACTTAATATGTTTTGGAAAGATGATCAATGTTAAATATGAATATATATTTAGTGTATCATCCTCCCTTTCCCACTCTCTTTCCATACTGCAGGACAAACCACTGGAAGGCTGGGAATTACATTTACAGATCAACAACAGAAAACCCAGCATGTACAAATCTTTCTATTCATTCATACTCAAGGCTGGAGGGACTGTCACTGTGAGTTTTTCCTGATTGTGTTTGTTGAATTCTTCTCTTTTTTTGTTGTTCTCTCCCTCTAACTCTACATGAAATCATTGCAGGCTGTCAAATCTTAAACCATAGAAAAGAACTATTATTGTTTCTTCTATTCTGTGTTTTGGCACTGCAACCAGTCAGTTGTAGTCCAACCTGAAACCTTTCCTTTTTATTCAAGTGACAGACATTTTAACTTGTGGTTAGTGGTTAGTTGTATGATGAATCTGTGAGGTTTGCTCTTTTCAGATCTGGGCTTCAGGTTGTGGTGTCGATGATAATCCCTCCACTGACCTGGTGTGGAGGAACCAGAACCCCTGGGACACTGGAGAACAACTGCTGGTCTCTCTCTACAGCAGCAATGGAGAGGTCTGACATCACCTTACAACACACATGTTAAGAAATACAGACTATAGACCAAAGTATTTTGACACACACACACACACACACACACACACACACACACTCACTATCAACATTTGTTTTGTTCTTTTCTTTCTGGGTCTGTTTTTCTGGTGTGGTCATTTTAGATTTCCTCAAATTCTCTGTCAGACTGTCACTTTGTGAAGTAAACTACTGCTGAAAGATTAATGTCCATCTCTCAGTCTGTTAGCTGGAGAAATCTCATTTGACAGCAAATTTAATGTGTGTGTGTGTGTGTGGTCTGTTGTCTCTCTATCAGCTAGAGGCACGCAAATTTTCAGAGGGACGCATCATTGTGAATGAGGTCGACCCGGAGGGCGAATATGTCCGTCTCACCAATAAGTCCAACAAGGTAATACTGTTTTGTGTGGCTGAACTCTGTGTGCGTACTATATGCACATTTACTGTAAGTTTTAGAGCTATACATTAACAAAGTGTATCCGTACACACTTTGTTAATGCAGTTTGTGATGCCGCCATGACCCAATAAAACCACAAAGACTTCTAGCAAACTGAGTCACATCTTGTAGAAACTACTCTTTGTTACACTTGATATGTTTTGGGAAGATGATCAATGTTAAATATGAATATATATTTAGTGTCTCATCCTCCCTTTCCCACTCTCTTTCCATACTGCAGGACAAACCACTGGAAGGCTGGGAATTACATTTACAGATCAACAACAGAAAACCCAGCATGTACACATCTTTCTTTTCATTCATACTCAAGACCGGAGGGACTGTCACTGTGAGTTTTTCCTGATTGTGTTTGTTGAATTCTTCTCTTTTTTTGTTGTTCTCTCCCTCTAACTCTACATGAAGTCATTGCAGGCTGTCAAAGCTTTAACCATAGAAAAGAACTATTATTGTTTCTTCTATGCTGTGTTTTGGCGCTGCAACCAGCCAGTCGTAGTCCAACCTGAAACCTTTCCTTTTCATTCAAGTGAAAGACATTTTAACTTGTGGTTAGTGGTTAGTTGTATGATGAATCTGTGAGGTTTGCTCTTTTCAGATCTGGGCTTCAGGTTGTGGTGTCAATGATAATCCCTCCACTGACCTGGTGTGGAGGAACCAGAACCCCTGGGGCACTGGAGAACAACTGCTGGTCTCTATCTACAGCAGCAATGGAGAGGTCTGATGTTATCTCAGAACACACACAATAACAAATGCATCAAAAGTATGTCTCACACCTGTCCACACACTTTAGTGTACTTTCATTCTCTGTGTGTTTTTCTGGGTTTGGTCAAGGTCCTGTAGTTCCAATGAAGAAAAATGTTTAATGCCACAGCATACAATGATATGTGTTCTTCTAACTCTGTGGCAACAGTTTGGGGACAAGCCTTTCCTTGACACACAGACCCATGTTGGGTTTTGGTTCCTTAGAAAAGAGTGAACGTGTGAAGACTTCTAATGTTGCCTGTTCACCAGACCTGATCACCAACACCAGTGTTGGACCTCACTGATGCTCTTGTGTCTGAATGACAACAAATACCTGCAGCAAACATGAGGTGGAAAGACTGAAGCCAGAGGAGTGGAGGCTGTTAGAGCAGAAGATTAATTATCATGGTTTGGGAGATATACTTATATTAGAGTTTGGTCCACTGTGTAGGCCTATGGCTTTTGATCTCTTCTGTCACATCTGCTTTCTTCTGTCATCTAATTTTATGCTGTTGTATAGGCTACATGCAAATACAATTACAAGTCAAACATACTGCTAACATCAACAACTACTGGAAGTCTATTATTATTAATAATAATAATAATAATAATACATTGTATTTATATAGCACTTTTCATGGTACTCAAAGACACTTTACAGTAAAAACCAGCACATATATCACATTTAAAACAGATAAGTAATAAAACCAACACATAAAACAAGCATATTAAAAGCAATTAAAAACAATAAAACCAGTAGCTATCAGGTGAGAAATGTTTGAAAAATCTACTCCAAGAGCAAGTTCATTATATACAGTATATGTGTGTGTTGTCTATCTCTCAGTTGGAGGCAAGCAGAATGCTTAAACCAGAGAAGTCCCAGGGACAGATCAGTCACCAGACCAGTCAGGACTCAGACAAGGGACGCTTCACTTTGGATGAGGTCGACCCAGAGGGGAAATTTGTCTGTCTCTGCAACGCCTCCAACGAGGTAATGTTGTTAATGTGTGGATGAACACTGCGTGAGTTATATATGAGCATGTACAGTGTGTTTTATAGCTATACACTAACAGAGTGTATCCAGTGGTATTCCAAATGGGGCATTCAAGTATAACTTATGTCCTGCCTAAAGGCAGCTTAGGAAAGGTTATAGTTGTGGAAGGCTGCCGTGGTTAAAGGAAACTAATGAAGCAAAAACCCACATGAATGAATTGTGAATTGTGGCGAAACAGAACGTAGACTAATGTAGACTCTAGGAATATTGAATTTTGCTGCAAAAAAAGTGAACTGATGAGCCACCAACATATTTAACAAATTGAATCACATACTGTTACACTATGACTGCCTGGGGTGATTTGTTAGTGTCTCTTTGTCTACTTTCCTTTTCTCTTGAACAAATTGTCTCACACAGGACCAAGAACTGCAAGGCTGGGAATTACATATACGAGTCAATAACAGAAAACCCATCATGCGTACATTTAACTATGGTGATGTACTTAAGGCTGGAATGACTTTCAAAGTGAGTTTGTCTTAATTTCTCAAATTGTGATTGTCACATGTATTTTCCTTCTTGAGTTAAATCTTATTTTATGATCTTCAAATAATAATGTCAGATACAATCTCTCCACTGACCAGGTGAACATGAAGAAATCCTGGAGCGATGGAGACCAACTGCTAATCTTTCTCTACAGCATCACTGGAGAGGTCTGACATCACCTCTCATCACACACCTTGACAAACACACTGTATGGCCAAAATGATCAACACACTCACCTGATCACATACCTTAGTGAACTTCCATCTGGATTATTTTTTTTTTTAGGTTTGGTCAGAGCATTTAGTTCCAGTGAAAGGAAATCTTAATACAGCACCTGGCAAAAGACCCTTTCCAGTTTCAACATGCATAAAGCCAGCTCTAAAAATAAATGATTTTCTCAGTTTGGTTTGGTCTTGAACTTTGGGATAAACTGAAATGCCCTGTGAGCTCTTCCTGTCCAAAATGTTGGGCCAAGTCTGAAATAGACTTTACCTGATCCAACATGCATGAGTTAATTTTTTTTAAAGAGAGAGAGCCATGAGCCCAAGGGAACCCGGGCACAGTGACACCTGATCAGATCAGACCTAAAGATAATTAGACCTGATTCAAAATGTGGTCAACCTGAACAGACCCTAACAAAGAGAGAACACAGAAAGCAGCTGCATGGTAAGCTATTACTTAACACACTGAAGAGCAGCAATATGATACAATGTCCCAAGAATACCACAAATGGTTTTTGGTATTCTTCAGAGATGAAGTCCTATTTTTACCTCCTGCACCAACAGTAATTCTACAGCAAACTACGCAATAGATGGCAGATCATTATTTTTATTATGATGTTAAAGTACACTCTGATTCATTATATCACAATCCATTTGGGTTAAAGAAAAAACTTAAAAAATTTAAACCCAAACCCATGTCAGGTCTCGGTTCCTTAGAACGGAGTAGAAGAAGACCTCTAATGTTGACTGAGAGCCAGATCTGATCACCAACATCATGTTAACACATTTTATTTTGTTGTCCACATACATTTGGCCATATAATGTAGTTATTAACCAACACAACTTTTTTTGTCTTTTAGCCACAGTACAACAGCATAACTTTCACAACTTTGCTTTCTCTGTCACCAACAGGAAATGGCCATGAAGAAAGTTGGATTCTGATCTGCAAATATGAAAACAAGAAGTCATATACACCAAACAGAATTGAATTTTACATGAATTTGATTCAGAATCAAATCCAACATGATTACTGTTTTGCTCTTGTGGATCATTGAACAATTTGCAAAAAAGTTTTGCTCAAAATGTGTTTGAACTGCAGTACTTTATCTCATTTTATGTTTTTATTATAAACCATTGCACTGAAAACAATGTTTTATTTCTACACACATTTTACCGAAAACATTCTCTTCATTATAAAGGCACAAAATAACTTTAAAATGTCAAATATTGAACTGGTATAAAGACAAAGGGTAACATTAATTAATATCAAAATCAAAACTTGAACTACTGTAACTTATTATGAATGTTTGCTGATTTAATGTATATATTAAATGTCTTGCACATTTACAGTAGTCACATTTTTTCCTGAAAGTCTAGATATTTTATTTGTTTTATTTGTGTATATGTTTTGTATTGTTTGTAATTCAATTCATGCTGTCAATATACAATTCCCTACTCTATTTTCTGTAATAAATAAATCTAAATACATGTTTGATATTTAATTTTTAAGAGTTCAGATGATGAGAATATTTGCTTCAGAAATATCAACTTCCAGTTTTTTTTTTTATTTGTTCTGTGAGATACAACTTTACAATATATAAAAAAAAGATTATTTTTGTATTTACGAAGTGATATTTGTACATTCTCTTACTTTTTTTTTAAATAAATTGTGCTGATAAATCTTTCAAACCTTTTTATTTACACTTTCTACCTATTCCCTACTCCAGTTTCTATAATACAGAGAAAGAGAAATACATTTTAAATATTTGACGATATTTTCTTTCGGAAAAAATTACTTTCCAGGTTTTTTTTTATTTTTTTAATTGGTCCTGTGAGATACATCTTTATATGATATAATTTTGTATTTACAGAGTGATATTTGTACATTCTTTTATTCTATCTACCGAAATAAACAAATAAGATGATTATTTGTATTTTTCTTCAATTGCCTTTGACTCTGTCAACATGCAGAGAGGACAGATATGCTTGCGCGTACTACACACGTGGGTGCTGTACTGGTCATGTGTGGTTACACAAAGAAAGTTCCCGATTTATAGATAGATACACTGAATTCATGTTCTCATGTGGTTTGTGTCTGAGAAGCTCACATTTTCAGCAAAAGGACCCTCCAAGAAGGCAGTTTTGCAGTTTTCATTCTAACGTGGGAACACAAGGGTCCACCAGTGACCTGTAATGGTATTTTGTACATTTTTAAGTTTTTACCCCTAAAACATGTAATCAAATAATAAATATGTTTAAAGTTGTAAGGTGACTCAAAGACCATTTGGTACATTTTAAAGACGTGTAAGGTTTACAAGTTAATCCATATATTTGAGTTAATTTACTTAAAATATATTAACAATGTTTATAGCGTTATCTACATATTTGTGTTTACACGGTAGGTATTTACATATTGCATGTTTAATTATTTACATAAGCAGTTATTTCCAGAATCCTCTGTTGCTAGCGTCTGATTTAGCCTGGTCCTACCAGACTCATGTATATTTCATTAGTACAGAGAGTCTGGCCACTCTCCATTGACAAGTGTTAACTTCCTTGAAGTACTCTGTTGAAGTTTAAAACTATTGGATTGTGTTTCATAATGGATTTTTTCATGACAGTTTTAGTTACATTTAATTTAATTTATTAGAAACCCCATTAGCTGTAGCCGAAGCAGCAGTAAATTGAGTTGCTGAATTACTTGTAGCTGTAATACTGGTTTAACCTGGTTGTCCTTCTGGGTCAAAAATTAACACTTTTTTTTAACCTTTTTATAAATTATATTTTTGACACATTTGACGTGTTTGTCACTTTTTCTTTGTCACTTTTTTCAATGTTTTTGTCACTTTTTTTCCCCACGTTTTCGATGCTGTTTTTCACTAGCACCAACTTATTACCAATAGTTTTACACGTATTTTTGGAATTCATGATCAATAAATCTCATTTATAGGACCTAATTTTCAAATAATTAATGATTTTGACTAATATTAGAGGAAGTATGTTGGTGGAGAATCACAGACGTGTGTATGTCAAAGTTTAGTCAGGTTTTGAAACCTTTTAAATTTTTTCAAATGCTATGAAATTGAATACCCACAATTCAATGAAAGTAGTAATCGAGTACTTGCAATTGTACTTAATTTTTTGAGTAATTTGGTTAAAAAGAAACCCATATTTCTGATATAGAAGTTTTGAGAACGGGTCAAATCTGACCCGAGAACAACATGGGGGATAAAAAGAAGTTAGCCTGGTCTGAGCATAAGACAGTCAGGACAGCAGCAAAAAGAGAAGATGATATTTATCTAAGACTGTAAATTTTGTTTGCAGGTTGATGAAGTTTCTGAAGCTTCAGCCTGAACTTCATGTTCATGGGTGAAGGACAACAACCGGTGACCGCAACTTGGATGCCCTGAGGTACGTCACTCAGGTGTGTCTGCTCCATACAGCTAACACTAAAAAATTTCAATCGCAATTTTGCTTCTTTTTCAACTCTGGGTCCAACTTGAACTTCAACTTACACCCTGACTTGGTCAGATGACCTGAGGTACGTCACTAAGGTGTCTGTGATGAATGTGTGTGTGGCTTCATTTCTCTGCTTCAAACACGATTTTGCGAGAATTTCAACTTCAACCGTCAACCGCAGGGGACAGAGAAAAGGTAAGTTTATGTCAGCTCAGGTGTATTCAGCTAGCTAGCTTAGCAAGCCAGCTAGCTTGACGGGCTTTTGGCTGATTTTGTTATCACTTTACATTATCTGCAGGCTGTTCTACTGAACAGGGCACGGCGGCTGATAGCGGGTCAGCTTTCATCTAAATTTCAGTCCTGGGTTATTGGATATCAGATATGTTTGTTCAATTTATATATGCAGTCTATTGTTTTCTGCAATAATTTAAACAATGTACTGTGGTTTTATTGATTTCACTCTCTATCTCTCTCTCACACACAAAAATATTAAAATATACAGGAACAATTTATTAATCATGTTATTTTGAACATACTGATTTACGGCAGCAGTGAACTTCTGCACAACTGATTTGGACATTTATTTACTTTTGCTGATATAAAATGTTTTGATACGGTACAATATGTTGTGTTGAAAGCATGTCATTGTTACAATCTAAAAGTCCTGTAAATTACTCAGCAGCACAGCAGAGTGACTACACAGTGTGTCCCATTATTATTATTAGTCTGACTGAAAGTACGCAGCTCATTTCATTGAACTGTACATCAACACACAGGCACAAGTTAATGATGAATGAACTCTAGCCATAACCCCAGACATCATCCGTTATCATCACGTTATCTAACTGACCAGTCAAGTCAAACAAGCCATATCAGTTAAACAAACAAGAAGCATTTTCACTTTCACTTTGAGTTTATCTGCACAGTGAGAGTCTGGGAAAGGGTTGTTTACTTTAATTCCAAAAAAGTTACAATTTCCTGTAAATTAATACAGTCAATTAATTCCAGAATCCAGTTTTTAAAATGCATGGCCATATCTTAACAATAACATAACATTGCATCTTTTAAGCCAAATAAATATACTGCGCCTTCCAAGTCTTCAGAGAACCCACTTAAATTAAATTAGTTTTAAAATGGAAAAGCATAAAACAACAATTCATCCAATACATGATGATTGTTAGGGGTCAGCAGTGGAATAATCTAGAGAAATAATCACTGCAAAATTACAGCTGACTACAAAGATTTTAACCTGCTAATTTGTCAAACCAGTGAGTTTTGACTAAACATACTGGCTCTGTGCTGTAGCCTTTAGCTGATCTTAAACTTGCATTCAGTGTATTTTAGTTAATATGTTACATATAAATAAGAGGCTAAACTTTGATCCAGTTGCCAGGTAGCTGCTAATCAGCAGTTTTGTATTTGTTTGGCAACCTAATAGTGAAGCATGAGATAGATGACATGTCTGCAGGGGGCAGAATAAGACTTAGCATTGATTGCCTGCTCTTTGTCTCCTAATTCCATCACAGACTTGAGTCACAGGGTTTGTCTCTGTGTGCACACAGAAATACATTTAAGTTTAAAGTTGCTGCTTAGCTTAACCAGTACTTACATGCCCTTTTATTAAACTTGGAATACTTTTTCTTTTCTCTACACTACTATCTTGTAATACACTGACAAAAATGCAGTGTTACAAGAAACATTGAACGCACGTATATGTTTTATATTGAATACCACTATAACCATCAAAGAGCTGTTATAAAAACTTAAAATGAATTCTGTCTCAATAACGCATAACATTTCATTACAGTTTTAGTTACATTGACTACTTGTGGATGTAATCCGGGTTTAGAAGGAAGTTAGCTCAGTCTGAGCATAAGACTGTCAGGACAGAAGTAAACCGAGAAGATGATATTCATCCAAGACTGTAAACAGGTTGATAAATGAGCAGTTTCTGCAGCTTCAGTCTTAGGTCCTTTTCCTCCTGGTTGTTTGTGTTGATGGGCCCTGAAGATGGTCCAATGGTGAAGGTCTTCGACTGGTGACGTGGATGACCTGAGGTATGTCGCTCAGGTGCGTGTGTGTCAAGAATTTGTGTGGCTTTATTTCTTTGCTCCAAATAATTGATTTTGCTTCGATTTGAACTTGTGAATTTCCACCGTTTACCAACGAGGAGGGAACAGAGAACGGGTAAGTTCATGTCAGCCCAGGTATGTCGAGCTAGCTAGCTTAGCCAGCTAGCTAGCTTGACAGGCATTATGGCTGATTTAGTTTTCTTTTCACATTTTGTGCACAGAGCAGAATTAATTTAGGCATCGTATAGAAAAGAAAAACTAACTAGTTGTGTATATATACCATAGACTAATTCCCTGTGTGTATCAGACTGAAATAAAGCTGAAGTATATTGTAAATAAAATGTCCTAATCCAGTTTATTTCTGATGTTATTACAAACTGTAATCCGACTCACTTTGGCTTCAACGTACAGTAATGTGGTGCAACCCTGGGTTAGTGGACTAGACACTGACCATACAACGTCCCCAGTTTAAATCTGACTGGGACTTAACTTTGTTGTATATCTTCCCCGTTTCCTTTCATCTCTACTGTAGCCAGGTTATGTTCAGTGACAACGTTATTTAACATTCTCGCTTCATACAACACCTTTCACATTGTCATGTGATAGTTTATTAATATAAAAGTATTGATTATGGCAGGTTTAATCATTAAATGTTGAAATTAAGAACAAGTAAATTGATCTCTTTTTAATTAATTGGTCTTGTTTAATTGTCTTCCCCTCTCTTGGTCTTTATGTCCTGCAGTTGTTTCTTAATTTGCTCCATGCTGTTCTCTTTACTTTCTTTTACTTTCTCTGTACTTTGTCCTTCTTTTACTTCCTTTAGGTTCCATGTAATTATATTAATGTCATCATATGTCCTCTTCATTAGTTTGTCTGTGTTTATTTGCAGGTTTTGAAGTTCTCTCTCCTCCAGGTTCTCCGTTATGATCTCTCTGAGTTTTAAGTATCCCTGAGCTTAGTTAGCTGTTTTATGTCCCGCCGTCTCTGATACTTCTTTCATCACTAAATTAACCATCTCTTCATTCTCCCTCACCAGTGTCTTTTCCTTCTGCATCTGCTCGTTGAGTTTTTCAGTCCCTTACTCAGTTTTTTCTCTAACCTCTAATTCATTTTCTTGTTTTCTATCATGAGCTGCTCTCTGCTTCCTTCTGCTTCCATCAAACCCTGCTACTCTGTGGTGTTATTAAAGCGTGGTCTTCTTTTCTTTCTCTTCTTTTTTATCCTTCAGTTGTGTCTTGATGTCTGTGTAGAAACAGAAGCAGTGTTATACAGTTCTGTTTTACTGTGTTGTCTTATGTTATCAGAACCATAAGCCTAAGAGATAGAATTACATGATTTTTTTAAGGCAAGTAAACATGTTTAACCATTAGGCATGAGGACATGCTGGATATGTAGTTAATAAGCATTTTCTAATTCAGTGAGTCAGGTTACCCGTGGTTACTGGCAGGCTGCAGAGGACAAAAAAGCCAGAATCCAAACCAGTTGAACAGACGCATAATAAATAAAAAGGTTGCTGGAACACATTCAGTTTACTTTTATTCAAACTTAAACTTATTGAAGGTTTAACAAAGTTTCAAAAAGTTACCTGACAAATACCCCAGAAACCAGGATCAGTTAAAGCTGCCACATTCTGAATGTCAATATATGTTCTTAACTTTAATCTCTTTAAAGCCGCTGCTGGATGAAATTAAAGGAAGAATTCAGTCACAATGGTTTGCAGTTGGATCATAAAATACTTTAAATGGTGGTATTTGTCTATCTTTCTTAAACCAGTTTACTTATTTCAACACTGTAGATTTACAGACACAGCAGCCTCCATGCTGATTTAGTTTGCTTTAACTTGGTCTGATAATTGCTGTAACGATGCTGCAAAACTAAGTTGTGATAACATAAAGGATCATTAGAAGAGTGTCAGGTAGAAGTATAATTATTTCATTTCCATTAGACTGTATTAAACTGTGATTCAAAGTAATTCAAAGTCTGCTTACCTTGAAATAAAGCTGCATGTTGTTTGTCCAGATTGGACTTTAGACAGTTTGTGATTTTATGGTTTTATAACCAGATAAACCATGACAGCTGGCTGCTTACTGGTTTTATACTGTATTAACTTAAACTTTTCATCCTACAGATACATCAACCAACGGCTGCAGTGAAGAGTTTCTTTTCTGCTCAAACTTTCTATTTTTACTCCACTTTGATTAACTTTTTTGAAAAAGCAAACCACAAATTTAGAAAACTAAATACACAAATGTTGACGAGAGTAGTTTTACTTGGAGTACAATGTGAATGTTGGAAAACCGTACAAGAGCAGAACATACACTATGTAGCATTTTAGCATTTGTTTTCCTGTTTTTTAACATAACACTTCAAAAAATAAATAAAGGAAAACTTCACATTGTTGTGTTTTGTCTGAACTGAATGACTGTTATGTTTTACTCTATTTGTAATGATTTGATGTTTGATTATATGTCAGCTAGAAGAATAATGAAGTTGAATTAATTGGGCATAGTGCTGCTATATATTTGTTGGTCTATTTAATATTAAATATATGTCTCATGGTGAAACTGTGACATGATTTTGAACAGACGATGAAAAATCAAAGTTTATTTATACATCTACAGCAGACTGTTGGCCCAAACTGTTCAAATTCACTCACACAATAAGAACAATTTGACCAATGAAAACTTGAAGTAAAAACAGAGCATATATTAAAAAAACAAAAAACATAGTCAGTAAAAAAATTGAAACAATAAAAAAAACATGCAAACAAAAAAACATCCGCAGATACAGATATGTCACATACTAACTGCACAAAATGTTCCTCATCTCGATAACTAAAGTACAGTTCCTAACTAGGCCATCCAACATTTAAATCATCTAAAGCTGGTTTTCAAATGCCTGCCTTTGTTTGTTTTAATTCTCTGTAGCTTCATCACCATGTCACACCTTTCACATTGTCATGTGATGATACATGATTTATGTAAAAGTATCGGTTTATAGCCTATTTAATAATTACAATTGAGTAAACCCCTCTCTCCTTTCTCGGAGTCAAGTTTCCTCTAAATGTCCTCTGTCTTGTCCAGTTGTTTCTTTATTTGCTCCATGTGGTTTTGTATGTTGTCCTTCTTTTAGGTTCTCTGTAATTCTTTTAAAGTCATCATATGTCCTCTTCATTAGTCTCTCTGTGTTCATTTCCAGTTGTATAAGTTCTTTCTTTCTCTCCTCCAGGTTCCAGTTGTTCTTTGTTATGATCTCTTTGAGTTTTAAGTATCCCTGAGCTTTGATAGCTGTTTTATCTCCCTCCTTCTCTGATACTTCTTTCTCCACTGAATTAACCTTCTCTTCATTCTCCTTCGCCTGTTTCTCTGCCTTCTCCTTTTGGTCATGGAGTTGTTCTTTCTGCTTCTGCACTTCCTGTCCCATTTCAGTCAATGTATCAATAACCTGTGTAATGTCTTTATCTTTCTTCTGTAACTCCTCTTTTATTTTCTTGTTTTCTTCCATGAGCTGCTCTCTGCTCACTTTTGCTTTTATTAAACCCTGCTGCTCTGTGGCCTTATTAAAACCTGTGGTCTTCTCTTCCTCTTTGTTTTCATTCTTGAGTTGCTTCTTGATCTCTGTGTTGAAACAGAAGCAGTGTTGTACATTTCTGTTATACTGTGTTGTATCATGTTATCAGAACCATAACAATAAGCGATAGAAAATCCATCATTAAAAAATTCAAATATTTTGCTCACCGATTTTGTTCTGTCTCCATTTCCAGACAAAAAGGACGACTGTGAGAGCAAACATGAGGCCAAACAACACGCTCATGGCAACAGATGCACTACAGCTAGATGGAGACACGAAGAAATCCTCTGAAATAATAAAAGAGAAAACATTTATAGAAAACAAGACTTGATGTTTGACTGAAACCTATGAAAAGTTTTCTACCTGGAACATGGATTTCTGTATCTCTGGTCTGGTTGATGTTCTTCTGCTGGACTCTACAGGTGAAGCTGTTGCTGTGTCTCTTCTCCACAGTCACTCTGCTGCTGACAGTGTAGAAATCATCAGGACCTCTGACTGTCTCTGGAGGTCCAGCAGAGAGGAGGTTTCCCTCACCGTCCAGCCACAACACCTCAGGTTCTGGATACCAGCCTTCAGACCTGCAGTCTAACATCACTCCACTGGTGGCCTTATGGATGCCTGCTAAACTGATAGCAGGTGAGGAGGCAGCACCTAATGATGTCAAACAGACATTATTGGTCCAATCTTTGGATGATGTACAGCATCCTTTATACCTCAATCATCACATCAGTGTACAGATACTGTACAATTCTAAGTTAGAAGAGTTCTATATGTAGAACAGTGTAGTCAGTAGGGCTGGGACGATTTGTGGTCGACGTCATCGACGCCATCGATTACGTAAATGCGTCGACACAAATAATTTGCGTCGACGCGTGACGTGTAGAAATCTAAAAATAACATGACTGCCTCCAACAACAGCGCAAGTATGGATTCAAGTTCAATAACACGTTGAGAAAAAGGCTCGCACACGGTCTTCTAAAGTGTGGGAGTATTTTACTCTTAATGCCAACAACGTGGTAGTCTGTAGACTTTGTAAAATGATCCCTGAGTCAGAATAACAGCAGCAAAACACTGTAAGTTCTGCTCACCTATGCCTCTCCAGCTTCTCCCGTAGCTCACCCGTATACAGTATGTCCTGCACTGACTTGAGTGTGAGGTAAACTGTGCTGTGTCTCCCCCATCTGTAGCACTGTCTTCGACAATTGCGCAACCAGGACAGATTGTTTCAGATATCTCACGAGTCCTTTATAACATCAGTTATAACGGCCCACGTATTAAAAAATTGTCGGGTTTAAATCGGGCTCATAATTCCCTTAGAAAATAGAAAGAAAAATTGCACTTTTTTTACTGTTTCTTTATTTTTGAAGTTTTTTATTTGTGTATTCCTCCTGAAAGTGACTTTAAATGTTAATTTGTTTTATTGTTGGATTTATTTGATACATCAGATTTCATATGTTGCTAAAATTGCACTTTTTATTGCAGCTTGGATGTTAAACAAGAGCTTATCCATTATTTTACCTACTACTGTTAAAAAAAGCAACTTGCTCTGTTTCCTTGAAATTTTTTGTATTCCTCCTGAAAGTGACTTTATTATGGATCTGGCGTCAGGTTGCACTACACATTAATTTTACTTGAACAGTGCAGTGATAAACAGAGATTTGAACCTTATTGAAATTTGTTTTGTGTAAATTGTTAATGATTGAGCAATGGGAAAATAATCGCTAATTGAAAAGTTAATCGTTAGATTAATCGAAAAATTAATCGTTAGATTAGTCGACTAATCGAAAAAATAATCACTAGATTAATTGTTTAAAAACATAATCGTTTGGTACAGCCCTAGTAGTCAGTTTACCTACCAACAAGAAGCTCAACAAAATATTTTTTATTCAGTTTTTGGATGTAGCATCTGTATTTCCCGTTGTCAGAGATCTTCACTGAGGACAGTGTCAGTGAAAAGTCTCCGAGCATCAAATTGTTGATGGACACTGATGCTCTTCCCTTGTAGGCCTTGTTTTGGACGGTCAGAAGTTCCTGACCTTTGTGCCATAAAAGGACAAATCTGGGTTCCAGGTCATGTCTTCCCCACTCCATCGTCATAGAAACGGCATTCATCGGAGGTTCCAGTTGACATGGTAAAATGATGTAATCACCGAGCATCGCCATGACGAGCTGAGGTGGACCTGTCTCCTGAGACTGACCTGGAAGACAGTAGGTCTGTTTGAATACACATTTACCGCCGTGAGGTTGAATATTCACAGTAAACATGAACTGTTGATTGCAGCTTCTGACGCGTCTTTAGAGATTCAGATCTACAAACATTTCAAGTAGCACAAATAAAGTCAAAGTCACATAGCTACAGAATTTCAGTGTTTGTAATGCAGCGTTCAGGGGTTTTAAAAATGCTGATCACATTCCTTTTTAACACTATCCGATCTAAAACAATACATGTTCAAATGTTGTTGATAAGCAGGCAAAATATCATTACTCATGACTATTCACATTCACTGTTTGTATTATGCCTACGAAAGTAAATGCACAATTTAATGTCTATATAACCCACGTAATCGTGAGCCAGCACGTGCAGGTGTGCAAGAATGTCTGTGTAGGTAGGGATGGGTCAACCAAACAGGCCTTTTACCCAAGAGACTGCTCTTTATGTCCTGTGTGATACCACGAGTCAGCATTGACTTAATTTAACTTACTTTTAATTTAGTAAAGTAACTTACATACTCAACTACTGCTACGTGCAAAAGTTACATAGCAATTTTGTTTTTATCTTTTCCTAAACTTAACCAAGTAGTTTAGTTGCATTAACAGCAGGTGTACTTATTGCTCATGTTGCTCGACATTTGTAGGATAACACAAAAAAAAATGTTGTGCAGGTATGAACCGTTAGGATATGTTAAAAAAGGACATTCATTCATTTTGTTTCTAAAGTGATGAATTTCGACAGAAAGCAGCTCACACAACTAACACAGAAAAGACAGATTAATTAAATGTTCTGTCGAAGTGTTTTTACTGTCTATGCATGGAGTAAAAGTCTTTCTGATTAGAGCAAACTGTGGTAATCTACCAAACTACAGCCAACAATTGCTAAATAATGACAATGACTCAATGGTGCCTTACGTGTGTTTATGTGTGTGTGTGTGTGTGTGTGTGTGTGTGTGTGTGTGTGTGTGTGTGTGTGTGTGTGTGTTACCTCCACGTAATTGGTTTAGGAGAAGTAAGACAACGATGTGTCGGAAAACACTGACAGGTCTGAGAAGTCCATCCTTGATGTAAACCATCCTGTGCTACAAATTCAAATACACTTTTATGAAATGTAAATTTGTAGAATAAAGGTATTTAAAGCAATATTGTTTCAATAAGTGTTTAGCAGCATTATCTAGGTGTGCAGCATCTGAAGTAGTATGCATTAACAATGATAACCAATAGATTTGGCTGTCAAACGGTTAATTTCAAGGCCTTCAGACAGGATTAACATTACAGGAGGAGGTGGGAAATGAAATGCGCTTTGTTTTTTTTTGTGTTTTTTTTAAGATTATTTCTTGGGCTTTTCCGCCGTCATTCAACAGACAGCTAGGTGAGAAAGGGGAGAGAGACGGGGGGAAGACATGCAGGAAATCGTCACAGGTCGGATTCAAAGCCTGGACCTCTACGTCGAGGCATTAACCTCTAAGTATATGTGCGCCTGCTCTACCCACTTAACCAACCCGGCCACAAAATTCACTTTTTTAGGTTTGCTTCTGTATAAAATAAATCCAGTGATAGTTGGTTTGGTTTGGTTAGGTTTTATTTATGGATATAGAAAGACAACAGGGGGGGGACGGGGGGAGGGGGGGGTGTATCCAAGGGATAACATGTAAAAGCGAGAAACACTTTTTTCCAACATGGTCCCTGATGTAAGAGAAACAGGACATACAACACATGCAACACATACAATCCTTCTGAGGTTAAAACAATAAAAATAAAAAATAAATAAACTACACATCAAAATACCAGATAAAACACCATGAACTACAAAGCAATAAATTACCCTGTCCCCAGTCTAGATTTTATTTTCCCCTAATTATCTATTTTATTCCACAAGTAGACCCTAACTTTATATCTAAAATCCCTTTTCGTTTATGCCATCTTAATATGAAGTGGAAGACTATTCCATAAAATAATTCCTGTATAAAAAAAGGATTTTCTTGCTTCACTATTCACACATGGCACCTTACATGAACGGACACTGGCCCTAGTCTCATGTATATGTTGAGTGTGCACCATAAAAATCTGAAATCCCATATACTTTGGGGCTACACCATTAATAATACTGTACACATGATTGAGTTTAAGTTGTTCAACCCTAAGCTTAACAGGCAAGAACTCAACCCTCTTAAACTCATTTCTTCTCACATGATACCTAGAAGGTTTAGACAGTATGAAGCGGATCATATTATTTTGCATAATCTGCATCTTGTTTTTCATTTTCATCGTCAGACCACTGTACCATGCTGAGCATGCAGTCAAAATGACATTGAATAAGTGCTGTGATGAGTCAAACTGCCTTACGGTATAAGAATTTCAATTTGCAGGCACTCTTGTTCAGTAATTTCTCTACAATGGAGTATTCTGACAGTGTCTGATCCAGTGTAATACCTAGATATGTAACAGAATTCTTTGCTTTAATTTCATTTTCATTACATGTGACTTTTAGTGCAGGTGCCTTTTGTAGCTTACGTTTGGTGCCTAATAGGATGCACTCAGATTTCCCTAGGTGCAATGACAGTCTGTTGTCGATCAGCCACTCTCTTACATTTTTCAGCTCTTTACTAAGAATGTCTTCAATTCGGTGGATGTCTTTTCCAGACACTAGTAGTGAGGAGTCATCGGCATACAATAACAACTTACATTTGACTGCAGCTGGCATGTCGTTTACATATATAAGGAATAACAAAGGGCCTAATATCGAGCCTTGGGGTACACCACAAGTTATTTTCATGGGTTCAGACAGGACTCCATCAAAATCACAAGTTTGATTTCTTTCTGATAAGTATGATTTAAACCATTTTAAAGAAGCCTTCCCAAAACCCTTGCATTTCAATTTGGATAAAAGAATAGAGTGGTCCACTGTGTCAAATGCTTTTTGTAAGTCCAGTAACACCATGCCAGAATAGTTACCTTTTCACTTTCTTGTCTGATGTAATCACAAAGATAAGTGAGGCATGTGTCAGTGGAGTAAGCAGATCTGAATCCAGATTGGAGGTCATATAACAAATTATTCTGGATCAAATACCTCTCCACTTGATCAAAAACCACTCCAGTATTTTGGATACGCTTGGTAGTATTGACGCTGGTCTATAGTTTTTCATATCTGTCCTACTGTTCTTCTTAAACAAGGGGAGTACCCTGGCCCTTTTCATCTCAATTGGAACCTTACCTAGTTGTATGGACAAATTTGTAATATGTGCAATAACCTCACCAATAGCATTAGCACTATCCTTTAGGAATCTGGCTGGAATGTGATCCATGCCAGTAGCTTTGTTAGTAGATAAAGAAGCTAACATTTCTATAATCCTCTCCTTAGATACTGGACTCAGATTGAATGTATCTGGTGACACATCTTGATAAAAGGACTTCAGGAAGGATACCCCAAACTTTCCAGCTCCTGTTGGTAAATGTGAAGCCAAGTTGGCAGCAACAGTAGTAAAAAACATATTGAAATGATTTGATATCACCTTTTTGTCAAAGCAAATAGCATTATCAATGTCAATCCCAGTGTTACAGCTGTTACTATTTATTTTCCCTGCACCTACATTTTTAAGGATTTTCCATAATGTCTTTGGTTGGTGAATATTCTCTGTCACTGCTTCAGCATAGTAGTCAGCCTTAGCCTTCTGTATATGATATCTTGTGCGAACATACATGGGTACAATTCAATCAAAACTGCTAATAGCTAACTTTACGTACTTTAAAATGTAAATAAATATAGGCTACAAACAGGACTCAAAAGAGAAATCCTGTATCCACTTGTAGCCGACATTACAACAACACATTTGATTAGCATTTGCTCTCCTGATGTCTTTAATCTTTTTGGTCGTCATATTGGTTCTCAAATAGGTCTATATCTTGGTGTTTGCATGTTCAGATTAGGAAAACATTTTTGACCTGCTCCATTTTAAAAAAAGTTTCACACTGACTTGATAAAGGAAAGTAGGACAAGCACCTCTTCATAGAAGAAGAAGAACTCAGAGATCCACTTTGAAATGGACGTCACCTAAACCAGCCAGTTCACTGCAAAACAGGCTGTTGCTGCTGTAATTACAGTATAACAGGGTAGGGCTGTCAAATGACCCACATACGCTCCGGACTGGAATAAAATCACGGAGCGGTGGAGGTAATATTAAAACCACCTCCCTAAAGGCATTAATCTAGGCTGAGTGAGGCATAACAATCTCACACTAATGTTCTAAAGGAATACCTCCTTTATTTCTATATTTATATGTGAATATAATAAATAATAACATTTGAGAATCCCACATACCTGTTGTGTGTGTGTGTCGTCTCACCTCTCAGTAAGCTGGGCGCTCAAAGTGACGAATGTGTACTTTGAACCTGAGCATGTATATCAAGATAAGGTGCGTTCACTCTGCAGCGTTTATATGCAGGTTTGTATGAAAATGCGCTTGTTATATTTGTATACTAGTAAGACTTAAAAGTATCACAAATTTTGAGAATGCCTGCTTTTATGCTTGGATCTTTAAGTAGACTGTAAAAGGTCCATCCACAGCTGTAGGAAATCATTTCAGTTCAGCGTTTACAATTATGTAGAAAACAAAATATAATACAATGCAAACAACATCACAATAGATGTTAGGAGTTGCAGGCTGCTGGTTTTTATATTAGAGTGAACAGCACTGAGTGGTTAATATTTAATCTTATGCCAGTCTCCGCACTGTAAACTTGAGCTGAGCGTCTGCTTCCTTTAGCACCCTTCACCATTTCATGTTGATTGGAATTTGTTTTTGATTCAGGAGATGAAGGCTTGTTCAAAATGTTCATACATTTCTTACTCTCTGCTGCACACTAAATAAACTGACCACAGACCAGATGACTGGCATTTTGGCTGATTTTGTTATCACTTAACATTATCTGCAGGCTGTTCTACTGACAGCTTTCATCTAAATTTTGGTCCTGGGTTATTGGATGCATATCAGTTATGCTTGTTAAATTTATATATGCAGTCTATAATTGTTTTCTGCAATGATTTGAACAATGTACTAAGGTTTTATTGATTTCACTCTATCTCTCTCTCTCTCTCACACACACACACACACACACACACACACACACACACACACACACACACAGTTTTGGGAAGGATACTTTCAAAATGTTTTCCATTACAGAATACAGAATACATCCCCAAAAAATGTAATTTGTAACGTATACCGTTACATTACTCAATCTGAGTAACGTATTCTGAATACTTGGATTACTTCTACATGGAATTGCATTTTATACGTGCCATCAATTCCTGCTTATTAAACGGGCCTATTCTGGTGTGTTCTTCTGTTCCAACTGGCTGAATGTGTACCTAAACAAGCAAATAGATTGTTGTATTTGTAGTCCCAAACTGCATACTACAAAAATCTAACCGCAGTCTAAGCTACCATGAGCTAATTTTAGCTAACGTTAGCTAGCATGTCAAACGGGGCTAGTCAGTCTTTCAACGGCTCTGGGGATAGTAAATCAGCACTTATCAGAATGTAAAGTCGCACGTCAACTAAGCAGGAACTACTTGATACACCTATGAAATAGCAAGGTTACCAGTAAAACTACAGCAGACGACTATATTGTGGAGTCTTTCCGCTTCCTGGGAACTATCATCCCCCAGGACCTCAAGTGGGAGCTGAACATCAGCTCCCTCGTCAAGAAAGCACAACAGAGGATGTACTTCCTGCGGCAGCTGAAGAAATTCAACCTGCCAAAGACAATGATGGTGCACTTCTACACAGCCATCATTGAGTCCATCCTCACATCCTCCATCACCATCTGGTACGCTGCTGCCACTGCCAAGGACAAGGGCAGACTGCAGTGTGTCATTCGGTCAGCTGAGAAGGTGATTGGCTGCAATCTGTCGCCGCTCCAGGACCTATACGCCACCAGGAATCTGAAAGGTGCTGGAAAGATTGTGGCTGACCCCTCCCAACCTGGACACAAGCTCTTTGAGCCACTCCCCTCTGGCAGGAGGCTGAGGTCCATCAGGACCAAAACCTCATGTCGCAAGGACAGTTTTCTTCCCTTCCGCCACTAGCCTTATTAACAAGGCCCGGTACCCACCCAGACTCTCTCCACACCCCACCTCTGGCTCTACATGCCACTGTACTTAATCTGCTGTTCTGCTCTTTTTTATCTTAATTCTTACTCTCTTATTTTTAATACATTCTGTGTGTGTGTGTATATATATATATATATATATATATATATATATATATATATATATATATATATACTTGTTTGTTCTGTTTAACCTGTTTGTTTTACTTATTTTTGAGAATGTGTGGCATGCACCTACAACACCACAACAAATTCCTTGTATGTGTAAAAAACGTACTTGGCAATAAAGCTTTTCTGATTCTGATACTGAAAAGTTATGCCGGTTCCAGCTCCATCACTACCTCTAGCTGCTGCTGCTCCTCTTCCGACTCCATTGTCACGCAAATAGCTCATTTTTTTCGTTTTCATATTGGGGCTTGTCGGAAATGCATAGAGTTGCCTTAATTTAGAGAGTAAATCAACTTGTGAAACAGAGACGTATCGTCATGTAATTCATTGATTTCAACAATGTAACTGTATTCTAAATACCAACTATTTAAATTGTAACTGTAACGGAATACAGTTACTCATAATTTGTATTCTGAATACGTAATGCCGGTACATGTATTCGGTTACTCCCCAAAACTGCACACACACACACACACACACACACACACACACACACACACACACACACACACACACACACACACACACACATGGGAAAGTGGGTTGTGGCCAGTCACTTTAATTCCAAAAAAGTTAAAATTTCAAGTCATTCCAGAATCCAGTTTTTAAAATGCATGGCCATAGCTTACACATTGCACCTTTTAAGCCAAACAAATATACTGCGCCTTCCAAATGTTCAGAGAACCCCTTAAATTAAGTTGTTTTTAAAATGGAAAAGCCTAAAACAACAATTCATCCAATACATGATGATTTTTAGGGGTCAGCAGTGGAATAATCTAGAGAAATAATCACTGCAAAATTACAGCTGACTACAAATAAGATTTCAACCTGCTAACATGTCAAACCAGTGAGTTTTGACTAAACATACTGGCTCTGTGCTGTAGCCTTTAGCTGATCTTAAACTTGCATTCAGTGTATTTTAGTTAATATGTTACATATAAATAAGAGGCTAAACTTTGATCCAGTTGCCAGGTAGCTGCTAATCAGCAGTTTTGTATTTGTTTGGCAACCTAATAGGAAGCATGAGATAGATGACATGTCTGCAGGGGGCAGAATAAGACTTAGCATTGATTGCCTGCTCTTTGTCTCCTAATTCCATCACAGACTTGAGTCACAGGGTTTGTCTCTGTGTGCACACAGAAATACATTTAAGTTTAAAGTTGCTGCTTAGCTTAACCAGTACTTACATGCCCTTTTATTAAACTTGGAATACTAGTTCTTTTCTCTACACTACTATCTTGTAATACACTGACAAAAATGTAGTGTTACAAGAAACATTGAACGCACGTATATGTTTTCTATTGAATACCACTATAACCATCAAAGAGCTGTTATAAAAACTTGAATTCTGTCTCAATAACTCATAACATTTCATTACAGTTTTAGTTACATTGACTACTTGTGGATGTAATCCGGGTTTAGAAGGAAGTTAGCTCAGTCTGAGCATAAGACTGTCAGGACAGAAGTAAACCGAGAAGATGATATTCATCCAAGACTGTAAACAGGTTGATAAATGAGCAGTTTCTGCAGCTTCAGTCTTAGGTCCTTTTCCTCCTGGTTGTTTGTGTTGATGGGCCCTGAAGATGGTCCAGTGGTGAAGGTCTTCGACTGGTGACGTGGATGACCTGAGGTATGTCGCTCAGGTGCGTGTGTGTCAGGAATGTGTGTGGCTTTATTTCTCTGCTCCAAATAATGAACACAAAAAATGTGACAAAAATGCGATGCGATTTGTGATTTTGCTTCGATTTGAACTTGTGAATTTCCACCGTTTACCAACGAGGAGGGAACAGAGAACGGGTAAGTTCATGTCAGCCCAGGTATGTCGAGCTAGCTAGCTTAGCCAGATAGCTAGCTTGACAGGCATTATGGCTGATTTAGTTTTCTTTTCACATTTTGTGCACAGAGCAGAATTAATTTAGGCATCGTACAGAAAAGAAAAACTAACTAGTTGTGTATATATACCATAGACTAATTCCCTGTGTGTATCAGACTGAAATAAAGCTGAAGTATATTGTAAATAAAATGTCCTAATCCAGTTTATTTCTGATGTTATTACAAACTGTAATCCGACTCATTTTGGCTTCAACGTACAGTAATGTGGTGCAACCCTGGGTTAGTGGACTAGACACTGACCATACAACGTCCCCAGTTTAAATCTGACTGGGACTTAACTTTGTTGTAAATCGTCCCAGTTTCCTTTCATCTCTACTGTAGCCAGGTTATGTTCAGTGACAACCTTATTTAACATTCTTGCTTAATACAACACCTTTCACATTGTCATGTGATAGTTTATTAATATAAAAGTATTGATTATGGCAGGTTTAATCATTAAATGTTGAAATTAAGAACAAGTAAATTGATCTCTTTTTAATTAATTGGTCTTGTTTAATTGTCTTCCCCTCTCATCGTCTTTATGTCCTGCAGTTGTTTCTTAATTTGCTCCATGCTGTTCTCTACTTTGTCCTTCTTTTACTTCCTTTAGGTTCCATGTAATTATATTAATGTCATCATATGTCCTCTTTATTAGTTTGTCTGTGTTTATTTGCAGGTTTTGAAGTTCTCTCTCCTCCAGGTTCTCCGTTATGATCTCTCTGAGTTTTAAGTATCCCTGAGCTTAGTTAGCTGTTTTATGTCCCGCCGTCTCTGATACTTCTTTCATCACTAAATTAACCGTCTCTTCATTCTCCCTCACCAGTGTCTTTGCCTTCTGCATCTGCTCGTTGAGTTTTTCTTTCTGGTTTTTTCAGTCCCTTACTCAGTGTTTCAATAACCTGTGTCATGTCTTTCTCTTTTTTCCTCTAACCTCTAATTCATTTTCTTGTTTTCTATCATGAGCTGCTCTCTGCTTCCTTCTGCTTCCATCAAACCCTGCTGCTCTGTGGTGTTATTAAAGCGTGGTCTTCTTTTCTTTCTCTTCTTTTTTATCCTTCAGTTGTGTCTTGATGTCTGTGTAGAAACAGAAGCAGTGTTATACAGTTCTGTTTTACTGTGTTGTCTTATGTTATCAGAACCATAAGCCTAAGAGATAGAATTACATGATTTTTTTAAGGCAAGTAAACATGTTTAACCATTAGGCATGAGGACATGCTGGATATGTAGTTTTCAAAGCATTTTCTAATTCAGTGAGTCAGGTTACCCGTGGTTACTGGCAGGCTGCAGAGGACAAAAAAGCCAGAATCCAAACCAGTTGAACAGACGCATAATAAATAAAAAGGCTGGTGGAACACATTCAGTTTACTTTTATTCAAACTTAAACTTATTGAAGGTTCAACAAAGTTTCAAAAAGTTACCTGACAAATACCCCAGAAACCAGGATCAGTTAAAGCTGCCACATTCTGAATGTCAATATATGTTCTTAACTTTAATCTCTTTAAAGCAGCCGCTGGATGAAATTAAAGGAAGAATTCAGTCACAATGGTTTGCATTTGGATCATAAAATACTTTAAATGGTGGTATTTGTCTATCTTTCTTAAACCAGTTTACTTATTTCAACACTGTACATTTACAGACACAGCAGCCTCCATGCTGATTTAGTTTGCTTTAACTTGGTCTGATAATTGCTGTAACGATGCTGCAAAACTAAGTTGTGATAACATAAAGGATCATTAGAAGAGTATCAGGTAGAAATATAATTATTTAATTTCCCTTAGACTGTATTAAACTGTGATTCAAAGTAATTCAAAGTCTGCTTACCTTGAAATAAAGCTGCACGTTGTTTGTCCAGATTGGACTTTAGACAATTTGTGATTTTATGGTTTTATAACCAGATAAACCACGACAGCTGGCTGCTTACTGGTTTTATACTGTATTAACATAAACTTTTCATCCTACAGACGTATCAACCAACGGCTGCAGTGAAGAGTTTCTTTTCTGCTCAAACTTTCTATTTGTACTCCAATTTGATTAACTATTTTGAAAAAGCAAACCACAAATTTAGAAAACTAAATATACAAATGTTGAAGAGAGTAGTTTTACTTGGAGTACAATGTGAATGTTGGAAAACAACAGTACAAGAGCAGAACATACAGTATGCAGCATTTTAGTATTTGTTTTCCTGTTTTTTAACGTGACACTTCAAAAAATAAATAAAGGAAAACTTCACATTGGTCTCATCTGAACATGTTAAATCTATTTTAATATCTGCATAAAATTGGGAGAAATATATACTTTACATATAACATTGTTGTGTTTTGTCTGAACTGAATGTTATGTTTTACTCTATTTGTAATGATTTGATATTTGGTTATATGTCAGCTAGAACAATAATGAAGTTGAATTAATTGGGCATAGTGCTGCTATATATTTGTTGGTCTATTTAATATTAAATATATGTCTCATGGTGAAACTGTGACATGATTTTGAACAGACGATGAAATAGCAAAGTTTATTTATACATCTACAGCAGACTGTTGGCCCAAACTGTTCAAATACACTCACACAATGAGGACAATTTGACCAATGAAAACTTCAAATAAAAACAGACAAGCATGTATTAAAAACCAAAAAACATAGTCAGTAAAACAATGAAAACAATTAAAAAAAAAAAAAACATGCAAATGAAAAAACATCCACAGATACAGATATGTCACATACTAACTGCACAAAATGTTCCTTTTCCTTAAGTACAGTTCCTAACTAGGCCATCCAACATTTAAATCATCTAAAGCTGATTTTCAAATGGCTACCTTTGTTTTAATTCTCTGTAGCTTCATCACCATGTGACACCTTTCACATTGTCATGTGATGATACATGATTTATGTAAAAGTATCGGTTTATAGCCTATTTAATAATTAAGATGAGGAAACCACTCTCTCCCCTCTTGGAGTCAAGTTTCCTCTAAATGTCCTCTGTCTTGTCCAGTTGTTTCTTTATTTGCTCCATGTGGTTTTGTATGTTGTCCTTCTTTTAGGTTCTCTGTAATTCTTTTAAAGTCATCATATGTCCTCTTCATTAGTCTCTCTGTGATCATTTCCAGTTGTTTAAGTTCTTTCTTTCTGTCCTCCAGGTTCCACTTGTTCTTTGTTATGATCTCTTTGAGTTTTAAGTATCCCTGAGCTTTGATAGCTATTTTATCTCCCTCCTTCTCTGATACTTCTTTCTCCACTGAATTAACCTTCTCTTCATTCTCCTTCGCCTGTTTCTCTGCCTTCTCCTTTTGGTCATGGAGTTGTTTTTTCTGCTTCTTCAGTTCCTGTCCCAGTTCAGTCAATGTATCAATAACCTGTGTCATGTCTTTATCTTTCTTCTGTAACTCCTCTTTTATTTTCTTGTTTTCTTCCATGAGCTGCTCTCTGCTCACTTTTGCTTTTATTAAACCCTGCTGCTCTGTGGCCTTATTAAAACCTGTGGTCTTCTCTTCCTCTTTGTTTTCATTCTTGAGTTGCTTCTTGATCTCTGTGTTGAAACAGAAGCAATGTTGTACATTTCTGTTATACTGTGTTGTATCATGTTATCAGAACCATAAAATGAAGCAATAGAAAATCCTTCATTAAAAAATTCTAATATTTTGCTCACCGATTTTGTTCTGTCTCCATTTCCAGACAAAAAGGACGACTGTGAGAACAAACATGAGGCCAAACAACACGCTCATGGCAACAGATGCACTACAGCTAGATGGAGACACGAAGAAATCCTCTGAAATAATAAAAGAGAAAACAACATTTATAGAAAACAAGACTTGATGTTTGACTGAAACCTATGAAAAGTTTTCTACCTGGAACATAAATGTGTGTCTCTCTGGTCTGGTTGATGTTCTTCTGCTGGACTCTACAGGTGAATCTGTTGCTGGGTCTCTTCTCCACAGTCACTCTGCTGCTGACAGTATAGAGATCATCAGGACCTCTGACTGTCTCTGGAGGTCCAGCAGAGAGGAGGTTTCCCTCACCGTCCAGCCACAACACCTCAGGCTCTGGATACCAGCCTTCAGACCTGCAGTCTAACATCACTCCGCTGGTGGCCTTATGGATGCCTGCTAAACTGATAGCAGGTGAGGAGGCAGCACCTAATGATGAGACATATCAAACAGACATTATTGGTCCAATCTTTGGATGATGTACAGCATCCTTTATACCTCAATCATCACATCAATGTACAGATATTGTACAATTCTAAGTTAGAAGAGTTCTATATATAGAACAGTGTAGTCACTTCACCTACCAACAAGAAGCTCAACAAGATATTCTTTATTCAGTTTTGGGAAGTAGCATCTGTATGTCCCGCTGTCAGAGATCTTAACTGAGGACAGTCTCAGTGAAAAGTCTCCGAGCGTCAAATTGTTGATGGACACTGATGCTCTTCCCTTGTAGGCCTTGTTTTGGTCAGTCAGAAGTTCCTGACCATCGTGCCATACAAGGACAAATCTGGGTTCCAGGTCACGTCTTCCCCACTCCATCGTCATAGAAACGGCATTCATCGGAGGTTCCAGTTGACATGGTAAAATGATGTCATCACCGAGCATCGCCACGACGAGCTGAGGTGGACCTGTCTCCTGAGACTGACCTGGAAGACAGTAGGTCTGTTTGAATACACATTTACCGCCGTGAGGTCAAATATTCACAGTAAACATGAAGTGTTGATTGCAGCTTGTGATGCGTCTTTAGAGAGTCAGATCTACAAACATTTCTTGTATGCATCAAGTGGCACGAATAAACTCAAAGTCACATACTGTAGTTACAGAATTTCAGTGTTTGTAATGCAGCGTTCGGGGGTTTTAGAAATGCTGATCACATTCCATTTTTAACACTATCCAATCCAAAACAATACATGATCAAATGTTATTGATAAGCAGGGAAAATATCATTCCTACAGGCAGATTATTCACATTCACTATTCATACTTAATGCCTATGAAAGTTAATGCACAATTGAATTCCTATATAACCCACGTAATCGTGAGCCAGCATGTGCAGGTGTGCAATAATGTCTGTGTAGGTAAGGATGGGTCAAACAAACAGGACTTTTACCCAGGAGACTGCTCTTTATGTCCTGTGTGATACCACAAGTCAACGTTGACTTAATTTAACTTATTTTTGTAAAGTAACTTACATACTCAGCTACTGCTACGTGCATAAGTTAGATGACAATTTCTTTTTTTATCTTTTTGAAATTTTTTTCAAAAAAATGTTGTGCACATATATCAACCATTGCATTAGGATATGTTAAAAAAGGACATTCATTTTTATTTTTCTAAAGTGATGAAATTTGACAGAAAGCAGCTCACACAACTAGTGTGAGTGTCTTTACTGCCTATGCATGGAGTAAATGTCTTGCTGATTAGAGCAAACTGTGCAGGTAATCTACCAAACTACAACCAACAAATGCTAAATGATGACAATGACTCAATAGTGCCTTACGTGTGTTTATATGTAACTTAAACGTGTGTGTGTGTGTGTGTGTGTGTGTGTGTGTGTGTGTGTGTGTGTGTGTGTGTGTGTGTGTGTGTGTGTTACCTCCACGTAAGTGGTTTAGGAGTAGTAAAACAACGATGTGTCGGAAAACACTGACAGGTCTGAGAAGTCCATCCTTGATGTAAACCATCCTGGAGTGCTACAAATTCAAATACACTTTTATGAAATGTAAATTTGTAGAATAAAGGTATTTAAAGCAATATTGTTTCAATAAGTGTTCAGCAGAATTATGTAGGTGTGTAGCATCTGAAGTAGTGTGCATTAACAATGATAACCAATAGATTTGGCTGTCAAACGGTTAATTTCAAGGCCTTCAGACAGGATTAACATTACAGGAGGAGGTGGGAAATGAAATGCACTTTTTTTAGGTTTGCTTCCATATCAAATAAATCCAGTGATAGTTGTGTGTAGATCCATGAGTACAATACAAGCGAAACTGTTAATAGCTAACTTTGCGTACTTTAAAATGTAAATAAATTTAGGCTACAAACACGACTCAAAAGAGAAATCCCGTATCCACTTGTAGCCGACATTACAACAGCACATTTGATTAGCTTTTGCTTTCCTGATGTCTTTAATCTTTTCGGTCGTCATATTGATTCTCAAATAGGTCTATATCTTGGTGTTTGCATGTTGAGATTAGGAAAACCTATTTCACCTGCTCCATTTTTAACAAATTTCACACTGACCTGATGAAGTAAAGTCCGACAAGCACCTCTTTGCGCGTAAAAAGAACTCAGAGATCCACTTTAAAATGGACGTCACATGAACCAGCCAGTTCACTGAAAAATAGGCTGTAGCTGCTGTAATTACAGTATAACAGGGTAGGGTTGTCACATGACCCACATACGCTTCGGACAGGATTAAATGGAGGTAATATTAAAACCACCTCCCTACCACCTCCCTAAAGGCATTAATCCAGTCTGAGTGAGGCATAACAATCTCACACTTCTGTTCTGAAGGAATACCTTCTTTCTTTCTACATATATGTGAATATAATAAATAACATTTGAGAATCTCACATACCTGATGTGTGTGTGTCGTCTCACCTCTCAGTGAGCTGGGCGCTCAAAGTGACAAATGTGTACTTTGAACCTAAGCGTGTATAACAAGAAGAGGTGTGTTCACTCTACAGCATTTATATGCATGTATGAAAATGCGCTTGTTATATTTGTATACTAGTAAGACTTTTGAGAATTAATTTATGCAGGTCCATCCAGAGCTGTAGGAAATCATTTCAGTTCAGCGTTTACAATTATGTAGAAAACTAAATATAGTACAATGCAAACAACATCACAATAGATGTCAGGAGTTGCAGGCTGCTGGTTTGTATATTAGAGTGAACAGCACTGACTGGTTAATATTTAATCTTAGGCCAGTCTCCGCACTGTAAACTGGAGCTGAGCGTCTGCTTCCTTTAGCACCCTTCACCATTTCATGTTGATTGGAATTTGTTTTTCATTCAGGAGATGAAGGCTTGTTCAAAATGTTCATACATTTCTTACTCTCTGCTGCACACTAAATAAACTGACCACAGACCAGATGATACAGAAACAAAAGCAGCACACATTCATTGCAAAAAGCATTTTATATAGAAAATGTACACATATTTGTAGATCCTTTAAAAAAGTAAAAAAAGATAAGCTAAAACAGATTTTCTTACATGGTAATGTCAAACATGTAACAACTCGGAGTCTTCTTCCTTCTTTCTGTGTATTTTATTAACCTGGATCTCTATTGGCTCCAGCAGTCTCTCAGTGTTGAGCAGCTGTCTCTCATTATCTTTCTTTGTCTGGTCCAGTTTCCACTGGGCTTGCAGTAGGTCTTCTTTTTCTCTTAGTAGTTCCTCCGGTTTGTCAAACGCTGCCTCTCGCTCTGTTATTTCCTTCTCCACAGCCTGGAGATTCTGCTTGTTTACTTCCCGCTCCCCCTCCACCTCCTCCAGGAGCTCTTTGAGTCGACCCCTCTGGTTCTCCAGTTCAGTATTCAACTCCATCAGTGTGCTGACCACATCTTCTCGCTCTTCCTCTGTCTTCAGCGACTCCTTCTGAAGCTGTGCGTTTCTCTTCACCGACTCTGCTTTCTCGCCTTCTCAATAATAGAAACAGAAATGTTCGTAAGAGTTAAGCAAATAGTCATTCATATCACAATTGTTTTATCTGATAGCATTTGGCTTGTGACATTAGATATATACGACAAATGAGACACAAATATTTGAAAAAGTTTTGGACTAACTTACGGTTAGTTTTTATAACTTATACATGTAAATAATGCTGCATAACAATATTTATTTGTCTTCATCGGCACAACAATTACAGTCAAGCCTTTGCTGGCTATGACATTCGGATCCCCATTAGCTGCCACTTAAATAGCAGATACTCTTCCTGGGGTCCACACACAACAAAACATAATATAAAAAAACATGTAAAACAAGACGTATAACACAAATAAGTCTTGATAAAAACATGTGTAAGACAAGTAATGTTTTCAGGCTGTTTCCAACAACGCTGCTTCAAAATGTATAAAGGAAAGAAACAGTAAAATGAGAATCCAAGATATAGACATAAAATAGTGCAGAAGTTAAAATGGAAAATATATAATATGTAATACAACTGTGATAGATAAATAGAACTGTGACTTACGTTTCCATCTGTACATGGTAAAAGCAGCTAGAATCAAACTTAAAGCCATATCAACCAGGACACCACCCAGGCTCATGTGGTGACACACTGTGGAAATGGATTCAACCAAACCAGCTGAAATGACAGCAGAACAACACACCATTCACTTTCCAATAGTCCAAATATCTTCAGGTATGGCTGCTAATTAAGATGAATGTTTTGGTTCTTCAGAGCTTGTTGCATCTTTGTAATGCAGATTTGTTTTCTGGAAACCAAAATGCACTTTTGCTAAAAGGATGCCATGTGCAGAACCATGCTTTACTAATGCAAAACTCATTTTTTTTGGAAATGGAGAAAATGTGACATTTAGCTAATTAAAAACTATAATTTTTAAATGTTAGAAGTTGACTTAAAAATTCTATATTTCACATTATGTGTGAATTTAAGACCGATAATACGACCCTTGAACATTAGAGTACAAAACAAATACTACTGCTACTACTGACCCCAAAATAAGTGTGTTAGTTACCTCCACATGTGTGTATAAGCAGAAGGATGAAGACGGTGTCAAGGGGCATTGATCCACTGATGGCTGTGAATGCAGGTTTAAAGAACAGTCCATCTGTCATGTTCAGCTTTGTGGGATTCTAAAAAAAGAAATGAACCGGCTGTAAATCCCAGAAAGAGTGGAATTTTGAAGAAAGAATTTGTGATATAGCAGGCAAAAATATTCATGACACTGATGTGTTAGGATGTTTGCGGTAGATAGTTCAAACATAAGGTGGTGTGGGAGTTAAATAACCAAGATAGAAGTTAATTACAACTTATAAGTTAATCTGGATCAATGGAAGTATACAGTATTTCAGGGTAATTGCCTCACATCACGCACCGGATGTCTCTCCCCTTCCAATCTGTGTGTTGCCATTCTCAAACTCTGTTCGCTACGACATACAACAACAAACTTCAAGCTAGCAAACTAAATGCCGAAAATGGCAACTTTTAAAGAAAATTTGGATCGTGCAATAAGGCAGGTCTGCTTGGTTCTTTCTGGAAATGATTGTAAAGATTTGCAAAGAATACCCGCTACTCCTACACTACGAGAGGGCCCAGCTATCACTTAACAAAGTCAGGACTGTTTGTTTTCCTGGCTCCTCAATGGAGGAACGACCTCCCCACTGACATTATGACAGCATAAACTCTACACATCTTCCATAAGATAAAAAGTTGTAGCTCTAGAAGCAGTTCAGCATATCAGAAGTTGATGTATCTGTGTGTTTCTTGTGCTTTTTGGGTTGTACCCACATGATTAATAGACTTGTTGTAAACAGCTTTGAATAAGAACATTGGCAAAATAAATGTAATGTACTGTATGTTGAAAATAGAGGGATGAAAGGATTTGCATCAAAGGTCCCCAGCACGGCGCAAGCCTCTGTTTATTCAAACATAAAACTATTTGTCAAATTTGCTCTCTTTTGCTACTTTTTCTCCAATAAGACGTTATAAAAAAGGAAATTGTGCATTATCTTTACAACATATAGGAATTTTGTTCATTTAAAACATCTGCAAAATGTTCAGTCTCTCTCTTTTACCTTTGTACATTGTGGTTGGATTTTCCTCGTCATGTTCGCGAGCTCCTTCTCCTGTTCCATCAATATGTTGGGCACATTTTCCAATTCTTTTTCCTTCTGTGACTGTTGTAACGGTGGATTTGTCTCTGCATTGTCCATTTTCTCATCTTTCGGGAAATAGTCTAAAATCAAACAGCACACAAAAGCACAGCAGAATTGTAATAAAACAGTCCATATTTATGTGGGGAGGCAAAAAAAAACAACAGCAGCAATAAGACATTCACTCAAGCCTTCCAAAGAGCAACATAAACCAAACAGTACAACACAACCAGACTTCCATAATGTGATCACAAGTATTTAAAATATGTGTATCAAACTGTGACTTACAATTCACTGTAGACAAGGCTATGAAAGCAGCAGCAACAACAGAGATGGGGGGACGCATGATAGTGATGATACAATATGTAGCACTGGATGACAATCAGCTGGAAAGATAAAACACAATACAATGTGGAACTTAAAGTCACTTACAGAAACATTGCAACTTACATGACAATGGGTTAAGAGTAATGTTTCTGTGATTACAAAACTGAAACCGCTTGCTGCTGCAGACAGCATGCATGCTGTTTAAACATTTCATCTATTTAGTTTGGACTTTGTAATCAACAAAATCATTGTGCATTTTCCAAAACACGAATATTTAGATTGGAGTTAGAAACTGATTTGTTGTACAACTTCAATAGAATGAGCAATGTATGTAGAAGAGTTGAATTTACAAAAGCTTCCCTACCCACTTTCTGCTTTACGGTCTCCTCGGAGATCACAGTCCTCTAATACAATATCTTGTACTTTGATCCCAGTCTGTAATCAGGTAAGGTGTGTTGACTTGTGATTTTCCTGCCTTTGTGATGCAGCTTTTACATAAATAATTATTATCTTTGACTATTAAAACGTTCTCACTTTGCAGCAGCAAGTCACACATTACTCCAGTTTTATCAACTCCCTGCTGGCTCCCTCCCACTTTTAAGACTGGTTTAAAATGTTAGCCTAACTTTTGACGTACAAGGCGTTACATGATCTGCCTCTCTGTAACGGAAGGGCGGTGCCCTCTGTCCAGAGATAGACCTCAAGTCTTTAAAGCAGGGATCTGTAATGTAGCTGTAGTTGCTCCTTGAATTTGAAAACAAAACAAAATCTTCTTAAAAAGGCATCCTTGAACCTGGTTGTTTTCTTTGGATTTTCTTATTTTTATAACTTTAAATTTAGTGGCATGTGCTCTTGTCTTCATTCCTTCTTTTGCTGATCTTCATCCTGTAAAACACTTTGTAACATCTGTTTTTGAAAGTGCTGAAACTTGTTTCTATAGCTTTAACAGTTAGGCAGTAACTCCTTTCCAAAAAACAAGGAAGTTGTGTTTAGTTGCGATTCTTTACAGTAGAATCAAACAGTGATACGATTCACAGTGAAAAAAGACAAACTTCCACAGAAGCTTTTTAGATTCAATTTTATTTAGATTTTCAAAAATACGTACAACAATCAACTAATTCCCAACAAAAAACTGTGACAATACTAAATGCCAAACAAATCAAATCCCAAAGAAGCTCAGTTAATACGGTTTATCTCTGACACCTTATATAAACACCCATATGTGTTATTAAAAATCTTATCCCTATACACATTTTTGACTGCATACAATCAGTTATATCTAGTTGATTTTATAACATCCATCATACATGAACTTCAGCTGCACCTAGTGATAATACACCCCTTTAATACTATAGCCTACACTGTGTCATACAATTGCAAGCTAAATTTAATTATTTTTGTTTAGTCCAAGCATGCATACATGAATTAATCTGTAGTTTTGCATTGAAGCCAGTTTTTGATTTGATTTGATTTATTTAATTGTATCAAAAATGCCTTACACATGAAAAAAAGACATCAATTACAAATAAGGATAAAAACACAATAAAGTCCAGGACTTATTTCAATTCTTCAACACATAACATCAGGACAAGACAAGAAATTCACAGAGTGTATAATAATCAATGACATAACATAAAAACATTTTTCTTAAATAAATAAAAATAAAAATGGTAACTTGCCCTTTGATCTATTCCGCAACCCTCTCTAGTAACCAGACCTTGATACTCTTTTTGAAAGAGTTCAGGCTGGAAATGACTTTAATATAACGATCTAACTTGTTCCACTGAACTGCCCCTATATAGGCAAAGGTTCCTTTCCCTAACATTGTCTTAAATTGATAAGGACACAGGTCAGATATGCTGTCACGAGTATAAATATTGTGTGTGTCCTTTACCTTAGTTATAAGACACGACAAAAAAATTGGGACACTACCAAACAATATTTTATGGATCATGGTCTTAACATAGTAACCCGAGACTCCACAGGGAGCCAGTTGAGCTCAACAAGTTCCGGGGTGTACTAATGACATGTTTGCTGACTTTAAATGTTCACCTGTTGAACTTTTGGTGACTTTGATTTGCTCTGAATGCTTTGTGTCTGCTTGACTAATCTACCCTGATTTGAACATCTCTTCTTTTAATTCTATTCAGCTGAAACTCTATTGGCTCCAGCAATTTCTCTACGTTTAGTTTCTGTCTTTCATAATTTTTCTTTGTCCTGTCAATGTTCCACTGAGCCTTTAAAAGGTTGTCCTTTTCTACTAATAAGCCCTCTGGTTTGTCGAATATCTTTTCTCTCTCTGTTATTTCCATCTCCACTGACTGAAGCTTCCTCTTGTTCTCCTCCTTCTCCGTCTCCACTTCTTCAAGTTGTTCTTTGAGTTGATCTCTCATCTCCTCCAGTCCTCTGGCCTGTTCCCTTAGTGTGGTAACCACCTGTGCCATTTTTTCCTCTTCTTCTGTCTTCCTCTTTTGTAATTCATTTTCAAGGAATAAAATTTTCTTCTGCAACTCTGTTGTGGAAAAAACGAACTATGAACAACATAGAAACAATGAAACCAAATAAAGTGTCATTAAACAGCCAACACTATTTCCTTAAAGTAGAGCCTGATAGCATTTCATACCAAGAGGAGATATTTAAAAAAAATATTGTATGTTTTGTGATGAAAGTAAAATCACTGATATAGGGCCGTATTTTAACGATCTAATTGCACGGTGTGAAGCGCCAGGTGCAGTTGCGTGTAGGGCATGTTCAAATCCACTTTTGCTAGTTTAATGGCGAGAAAAAGGGTCCTTGCGCCGGGCACATGGTTCAGAAGGGTTGTACTTTGTTTCTTAATTAATTCATAGGTGTGTTTCTGGCGTAACATGTTGATTGGAATTTGTTTTTCATTCAGGAGATGAAGGCTTGTTCAAAATGTTCACACATTTCTTACTCTCTGCTGCACACTAAATAAACTGACCACAGACCGGATGATACAGAAACAAAAGCAGCACACATTCATTGCGAAAAGCATTTTATATAGGAAATGTACACGTTTGTAGATCCTTTAAAAAAGTTAAAAAAAAGATACGCTAAAACAGATTTTCTTACATGGTAATGTCAAACATGTAACACGTTCACACCACAAACTCAAGTAAGTCAAGTAAAATGTTTGTAATAAATGAAGCATTTTGAAATATTTAAACATATAAAGGTATTCTCATCCGTTATCTCGAGTAAGCAATGGAGCACGAATCAATTCATCTGTAGTTTTATATTTACGGCTGTTCCCTGGAGTACTACAGTAATAATTTACTCCATAAAAAAAAGTTTATCTTTTAGACTTTTGGTGGCTTTAAGTTAAACACACTTTTTTCCCTCGGAGTACTTTACCCAAAGTCTACTTCCTTCTTTCTGTGTATTTTATTAATCTGGATCTCTATTGGCTCCAGCAGTCTCTCAGTGTTGAGCAGCTGTCTCTCATTATCTTTCTTTGTCTGGTCCAGTTTCCACTTGGTTCGCAGTAGGTCTTCTTTTTCTCTTAGTAGTTCCTCCGGTTTGTCAAACGCCGCCTCTCGCTCTGTTATTTCCTTCTCCACAGCCTGGAGATTCTGCTTGTTTACTTCCCGCTCCCCCTCCACCTCCTCCAGGAGCTCTTTGAGTCGACCCCTCTGGTTCTCCAGTTCAGTATTCAACTCCATCAGTGTGTTGACCACATCTTCTCGCTCTTCCTCTGTCTTCAGCGACTCCTTTTGAAGCTGTGCGTTTCTCTTCACCGACTCTGCTTTCTCGCCTTCTCAATAATAGAAACAGAAATGTTCGTAAGAGTTAAGCAAATAGTAATTCATATCACAATTGTTTTATCTGATAGCATTTAGCATTTCAATATTTAAAAATGTTTTGGACTAACTTACTGATAACTATAAAATGTGTGGAATCTCATGAAATATCACTTTAAATAATATCAAAGATATTTTAACATTTTAAATTATTAACCTTGGTTAGTTTTTATAACTTATACATGTAAATAATGCTGCATAACACTATTTGTCTAGCAGATACTCTTCCTGGGGTCCACACACAACAAAACATGTAAAACAAGACGTATAACACATAAATCTCGATAATAATGTGTGTAAAACAAGTCATGTTTTCAGGCTGTTTCCAACAATGCTGCTTCAAAATGTATAAAGGAAAAAAAACAGGAAAATGAGAATCCAAGACTAGTGACTTACGTTTCCATCTGTACATGGTAAAAGCAGCTAGAATCAAACTTAAAGCCATATCAACCAGGACACCACCCAGGCTCATGTGGTGACACACTGTGGAAATGGATTCAACCAAACCAGCTGAAATGACAGCAGAACAACACACCATTCACTTTCCAATAGTCCAAATATCTTCAGGTATGGCTGCTAATTAAGATGAATGTTTTGGTTCTTCAGAGCTTGTTGCATCTTTGTAATGCAGATTTATTTTCTGGAAACCAAAATGCACTTTTGCTAAAAGGATGCCATGTGCAGAACCATGCTTTACTAATGCAAAACTATTATTTAGGCCTATGTAGTAGTAGTACTAGTAACTACAAATGTAATTGGGCCAGATGTGGAAATGGAGAAAATGTGACATTTAGCTAATTAAAAACTAAAAATTTTAAATGTTAGAAGTTGACTTAAAAATTCTATATCTCACATTATGGGTGAATTTAAGACTGATAATACGACCCGTGAGTACAAAACAAATACTCCTGCTACTACTGACCCCAAAATAAGTGTGTTAGTTACCTCCACATGTGTGTATAAGCAGAAGGATGAAGACGGTGTCAAGGGGCATTGATCCACTGATGGCTGTGAATGCAGGTTCAAAGAACAGTCCATCTGTCATGTTCAGCTTTGTGGGATTAAAAAAAAAAAATGAACCAGCTGTAAATCCCAGAAAGAGTGTGGAATATTGAAGAAAAAAGTGGTGTTGATATAACAATAAATATTCATGACACAAAGTACTCAGACGGCACTGATGTGTTAGGATGTTTGCAGTAGATAGTTCAAACATAAGGTAGTGTGGGAGTTAAATAACCAAGATAGAAGTTAATTACAATATACAAGTTAGTCTGGATCAATGGAAATATATTGCCTCACATCACGCAGCGGATGTCTCTCACCTTCCAATCTGTGTTGCCATTCTCAAACTCTGTTCGCTTCGACAAAACAACAAACTTCGAGCTAGCAAGCTAAAAGCCGAAAATGGCAACTTTTAAAGAAAATGTATACTGTGCAATGAGGCAGATCTGCTTGGTTCTTTCTGGAAATGATTGTAAAGATTTACAAAGAATATATTTTGGCATTTACTCTCTAACTGGGATGTTTTGGGACCGATTGGTGGGATTGCTGTGGATGAAGTACTCAGGGTGATACACTGGTAAGAGCCAATGAGGTTTAACCATGTATCCAGCTAATTTAAATAGCTCATGTTACTGAATTGTGTGAACAGTTAACTTCATTTAATATTGTATGTGGCGTTTTCTTTTGCGGGGTGCATAGGTTCCACCAAAACAAGTTACTTCCTGAGACTATTTTGCAGAGCCGCCGTGGCTCCGTCCGGAGCTTAGCGCTGCTCATGTCGATTGTGATTGGTTTAAAGAAATGCATACAACCTAGAGAACTTTCTCCTCCTGTCCTGGAATGTATCTGTTGTGTAGCCAGATGTTAATCCACAGCACTGTGGAAATAGGGCTGGCAATGCAAGATTATAAGTTAGTTAATACTTTTAAAGACATGACATGTAATGTACACCCTCTCTGCGCAGGTGTTTAGTCATTCCTTAGTTACTGGTGGAAGGGTTAGACCAATAGGAAAACTTAATAATAAAAGAGTCAGAGAAAAACGTTAGCTACTTTATTTTTATTAAAAAGTTATTTTTTTGCACTTATTGAATGCATTTGCCATCACAGCTCTGCAGCTCATCAAGTGTACAGCAGCTCCGCTGGTGTTCAACCTACCCAAATTATTTGAAGTGGCTGCTCAAATACCATTCAAGTCACTGGTACTTGCCTCCCGTACTGTGAATGATTCAGGCCCTCGTATATATCCAGGACATGGTTAAAACCAAACACCCGAGGCCATCCACTACGCTCTGCTACTGCTAATCAGGTCGCTACTCCCACACTACGAGACTACAACACTACAACAGCTTTGAATAAGAATTGGCATAATAAATGTAATATACTGTATGTTGAAAGTAGAGAGATGAAAGGAAATGCATCAAAGGTCCCTAGCAGGGTGCAAGCCTCTATTTATTCAAACATAAAGCTATTTGTCGAATTTGCTCTCTTTTGCAACTTTTTCTCCAATAAGACTGGTGTTTTTATGCAACTCTTTTGCGTTATCAAAAAAGGAAATTGGGCATTGTCTTTACAACGTATAGGAATTCAGTTCATATAAAACATCTGCAAAATGTTCAGTCTCTCTCTTTTACCTTTGTACATTGTGGTTGGATTTTCCTCGTCATGTGCGCAAACTCCTTCTCCTGTTCCATCAATATATTGGGCACATTTTCCAATTCTTTTTCCTTCTGTGACTGTTGAAACTGTGAATTTGTCTCTGCATTTTCCATTTTCTCATCTTTTAGTAAATAGTCTAAAATCAAACGGCACACAAAAGCACAGCAGAATTGTAATAAAACAGTCCATATTTATGTGGGAAAGCAAAGAAAACATAACAGCAGCAATAAGACATTCACTCAAGCCTTTCATTCCAAAGAGCAACATAAACCAAACACAGTACAACACAACCAGACTTCCATAATGTGATCAGTATTTAAAATATGTGTATCCAACTGTGACTTACACTTCACTGTAGGCAACAAGGCTACGACAGCAACAATAGAAATGGCGCGATGCATGATAGTGATGATACAATATGTAGCACTGGATGACACACAATCAGCTGGAAATATAAAACACAATACAATGTGGCACTTAAAGTCATGGTTCGGAGTAATTTCACCCTAGGGTCCTTTGCACCTTGACCTCGAGCCAAACAACCCCCCATAAGCTTTTTTCCCTTGTTATGACGTTGGTCGAGTTAGCGTTACCAGCTGGTTAGCTTAGTGCAGGCACTAATGGATCCAGGTTTGTATCTCGTAAATTACCCCACTAATAATGCCCGAAATGATACCAAACTTCTACAGTAGTACAAATAGGTTATGTACTCATAAAACAATGGATTGGAAAGTTTGTAAGTACACCAAGAGTTTATTTAAATATCACTTGCCTGCTGGCTTCTGCTTTCTGCTGCTACTGCTACCGGGCAGTAAGAGTGCTTAGGGACGTCTACAAATTACAACACCGAAAAGAGATACAACAAAAATATTTATTAATTTAACTTATTTTTTAAAAGTAAGTGCTGTAGTACAACTAGCAGGAGACAAGTTATAATTGAGGGAAGTTTGGAGACACTACCTTATTTAATCATTAAATTAATAAATATTTTTCGGTGTTACAACTCTTTTCGGTGTTGTAATTTGTAGACGTCCCTAAGCACTCTTACTGCCCGGTAGCAGTAGCAGCAGAGAGCAGAAGCCAGCAGACAAGTGATATTTAAATAATCTCCTGGTGTACTGTAGTGGCAAAATTATATTTAGGCATGATTCTTTATATTCTTGTCTTATTTCTGTTTTACTTTGTCTCACAATGCTAAAAGTGAGTTTTTCTTATTCTCACATGTTGAAAGTAAGAGCCACCAAGTCTGGGAACGTAATATGTACGCTGAACAGATAGGGACTACAAGGTCACCTTAAACTATCTGTTATTTCTGCCTGAATAGTTGAGACTTCTCACATAGTTGAGATAAACGGGATGTCTAAACTTTGGGGTAGAAAGTGGTACAGAGGGGAAGAAGTGAGGTGGCTCCTGAATGTCTGACTATGTTTGATTGTAAGAAATGTGTGAGTCATGTTTAGAAAGAGGGGCATGCTCTTTCTATCTCACTGGAGATTCTTTTGTTATTCGTTGAAGAGACCTTTCACACCAGAGCTGCGTGCCTTTTGTGAACCGTGTGCTTCCTGCATTTGCAAATGTAAATAAATACTCAAAGACCAAACTTTGGTTTAATCCTCAAATCGTCCTTATTTGTTTCATCTGGTGTTTTTGATACGCACTCCTGCTGCTAACAAGAAAAACTTCCACTACAGTACTTACAAACTTTCCAATCCATTGTTTTATGAGTACATAAGCTATTTGTACTACTGTAGAAGTTTTGTATCATTTCGGGCATTATTAGTGGGGTAATTTACGAGATACAAACCTGGATCCATTAGCGCCTGCACTAAGTTAACCAGCTGATAACGCTACCTCGACCAATGTTCGATCCAGGTGAAAAAACCTTCTGGGGGGTTGTTTGGTTCGAGCTCAAGGTGCAAAGGACCCTAGGGTGAAATTACTCCGAACTATCACTTTAAAGTCACTTACAGAAACATTACAGCTTACATGACAATGGGTTAAGAGTAATGTTTCTGTGATTACAAAACTGAAACCGCTTGCTGCTGCAGACAGCATGCATGCTGTTTAAACTTTTTATCTATTTAGTTTGGACGTTTTAATCAACAAAATCATTGTGCATTTTCCAAAACACTAATATTTAGATTGGAGTTAGAAACTGATTCGTTGTACACTTCAATAGAATATGTATGTTCAATGTATGTAGAAGAGTTGAATTTACAAAAGCTTCCCTACCCACTTTGTGCTTTACGGTCTCCTCTGCGATCACAGTCCTCACATAAAATACCTTGTACTTTGATCCCAGTCAACTGTAATCAGGTAAGGTGTGTTGACTTGTGATTTTCCCACCTTTGTGCTGCAGCTTTTACATAAATAATGATTATCTTTGACAGCATTAAAACTTTCTCACTTTCCAGCAGCAAGTCACACATTACTCCAGTTTGATCAACTCCCTGCTGGCTCCCTCCCACTTTAAAGACTTAACTTTTAAACCATCATGTTGCATGATCTGCATCTCTGTAATGGAAGGGCGGTTCCTTCTGTCCAGAGATAGACCTCAGGTCTTTAAAGCAGGGATCTTTAATGTAGCTGTTGTTGCTCTCTGAATTTGGAGCAGCATCTCACAAAGTCTCTGAAAAACAAAACAAAATCTTTTTAAAAAGGCTTCCTTGAACCTGGTTGTTTTCTTTGGATTTTCTTAATTTTCTAACTTTAAATTTTGTGACATGTGCTCTTGTTTTCATCCCTTCTTTTGCTGAACTTCATCCTGTAAAACACTTTGTAACGTCTGTTTTTAAAAGTACTGAAACTTGTTTCTATAGCTTTAACAGTTGGCAGTAACCTCCTTTCCAAAAAACAATTAAGTTGTGTTTAGTTGCGATTCTTTACAGTGGAATCAAACAGTGATACGATTCACAGTGAAAAAAGACACTTCCACAGAAGCTTTTTAGATTCAATTTTATTTAGATTTTCAAAATACCTACAACAATCAGCTAATTCCCAAAAAAATAAAAATCCAAAGACTTAATGTAGTAGGCCCATGATGAGAATATGGCTGTATCTCAGAAACTACAGAGCACAAGTATTTGTATCTCTGATATTCAAATGGAAGACATTTAAGAAACACAATACTAGCGTTTTTGCTAACTTTGACTATAGTAAGTATGTGACGACCCTTCCCAATTTGCCTGCCTGTTATGTCTGCTCCTTTGTCTGCTCCTTTGTCTGCAGGTACTGGGAGTGGGCGGGCAGGTGGAGCTGGGAGGGTTGTCTGTACCTGGCCATCTGGGCGTGGCTTACAGAAGGCATAAAAGACTGCCCTCTTGGGAGTCTCACTCTCTCTCAGCTGGTCCTACTGCATCCATCCACCATTTTGTTCTTTGTTTGGTTTGTTGCACCTTACAACACACATCACACCATTTTATTCACTCATCCACACATGGCAAACACGACTGATGTCTTCTACATTTACACACCCCACTAGTGTATTTATGTTGAGTTAATTTGTGTTATTAGTGTATTTAGTTAAATAAACTACTTTTTGACTAACTTATCTGTGTGTGACCTCCCTTTTGTTGCCGGCCTTGAGCCAGACGGTAACAAATGGGGGCTCGTCTGGGATCTTTAGTACTGGGAAACTGGTAAAGAAAAAAAAAAAAAATGGGAGTGTTTCACACAGATTTTTTTTGCTCTTTCTGGTAATTGTTAATGTTAACATGTTTTCCTGTACTGCTGGGCAGAGTTGAAGGCTGGTGAGTCTTTTGGAACCTTTATTCCTGACAGGCATAAGCAATGACGGGCACTCGTTGTTCCCATTGACCTTTTTTTTTGTTTGTTTGTTATTTTTGTGCAGCAGGTGGTTAGAGCAGTTCCAGGAGCTACTCGGGTGCACTCCATGGCTGTCTAGGTGATTTTCAACATGCTGAAAGTTAAACAGGTTACTGGGTTTGTGCTTAATTTATCCCGCTGCTAGCCTGCATGAAGACTAGGGTTGAGTGAGAGAGGTAGTATTGGTTAGGCAGTTAGCCAGAGGAATGAGGTTCCATAACTAAAACAGCCTGTCATCTTTGTCTGGTGGTGGTGAAAACTTGTTTGTGGTGGTGTTTTTGCCTACCTGTAGTGTGTTAATACATTATTTCTATCTGGGAAAAGGTTCTGTCTGGAAAAATGGTTTCAATTGAGGAATTTGTTCAGTGTCCAAGTGAAGAGTTGCTTAATTCTTACAAAAAAGAGCAGCTATTTAGAGTGGCTGACCATTACAGCGTAGATCTCCCCAAGAAGTTAAACAAAGATGAGTTGCTGGACACCTTAAAGGCCAAATTAGTGGAGCAGGATGTTTTGCCTGTCCTAGTGGAGTCTGCTAGTGTGCCTGTGGTAGTGACTAGTTTATCTGATGTAAATGGGGATGTTAAAGTGTCTAACATGGCTCCTGTGCTGGCTGGTTTTGGGGCTGGGTTGTCATTTGAAGAGCAAAAACAGCTACTCTTGCTACAATTGCAGAACGCTATGGAGTTAGAAAAGGCACGACAAGATGTTCGTCTTCGGGAAGCTGAACTTGCCCATGATCAGGCAAGACAACAGGTAGAGTTGGAGTGCTATAGGTTGGACCTTATAAGTAAGGGAAAGCTTCAGCCTGGACCACAGAGGGCTGAGGACTCAGTATGGCTTGCTCCTTATACTCCATCATTTGATGTTTCTGTAAATTTGCGGTTGGTTCCTAAATTTGACGAACGGGATCCGGACATTTTCTTTGTGTTGTTTGAACGTTTAGCGGAGGCCCGAAGTTGGTCTGACACTGAGAGCACTCTACTGCTTCAGTGTGTGCTCACTAGCAAAGCCCAGGAGGCATTCTCAGCCATGAGTGTTGCTGACAGTGTTAGTTACCAATTGGTTAAAGCTGCGGTACTTAGGGCCTATGAATTGGTGCCGGAAGCATATCGTCAGCGGTTTAGGTCAGAGAAGAAAGAGAAGCGGTCTTACACTGAATTTGTTCGTGATTTGGCCACTCATTTTAATCGATGGTGTGCTGCGTCTCAGGTAAAAACCTTTGAGGATTTGCAGGAACTAATTTTGCTGGAACAGTTTAAAAATACTCTGCCTGGTCGTGTTGTAACTTATATAAATGAACAAAGTAAGCAAGGTTACAGATGCTGCTAAATTGGCAGATGAGTTTGTCTTGACCATAGAGGTTTTTTTGGGGAGAACCGTGGTCGTGGAGATGCTGCCCACTCTAACATGAGTTTGTCAGAAGGGACAGAAAGGTTTTCATTTGACGCAGACAGGGGTTTCCAGGGAAAGCTGGATCCAAATCGTGTCTGTAATTACTGTTTGGGTGAGGGGCACTGGAGAAATGAGTGCCCGGTGTTGAAGAAGAAGTTGAAGACTGGGTATTCGCCAGCAAAATCGTCTGCTGCTGCTGCGTCTTTGCGTGCAGAGCAAGTCGTGTCATTGCTGCTGTGTGGGATCACACAAAACCTTCATCAGAGTCGGGGACTAGGGTTCCTGTGATGGAGCAACAGCAGATTGTTTCCTCAGCTAATGAGGAGATTGAACCTGGTTATGCTGCGTTTGTAGCTGATGGTTATGTTTCACTGGTTGGGAGTGGCAGGAGAGTTCCTGTAAAAATATTAAGAGATTCAGGGGCGCTTGACTCATTTATTGTGGACTCTGTGCTATCTTTCTCCTCTGAGACAGACACCGGTTCCAGTGTTGTTGTCCGGGGGATGGGTTTGACTGTGTTTTTTCTGCTCCACAGCATAAATTGACACTTTTCTCAGATCTGGTGCAAGGTGATGTGATCATGGGGGTGCGGCCTTCCTTGCCTATGGGGGAGTACACGTCATTCTTGGAAATGACCTGGCAGGAAATCGTATGTGGCCTGGTTCATCTGTTCCGGTGGACACTCCAACTCACCAGGTAGAAGGTTCTGAGTCACTCAAAAACATTTCTGTGGTGCTTTCAGATTGTGCAGTGACACGAGGTATGAGCCGTGCCAGTGATGGTTCCTGTTTGGATAGTCCAGTTAAGAAAAGAGTCTGTGTTTCCTGTGCCTGCTTTTTCCTTGCCTATGTCTTGCAGTGATCTGGTAAAAGAGCAAAGAGATGACCCAACCCTTCAGGCTCTGTACAGCCAGGTTCTTTCGGATGATGAGGTGGAGAGTGCAGCTTGTGGTTATTTCCTCCAAGACGGCCTGTTGGTGAGAAAGTGGGTTCCCCAGGGGGACGGTTTTGTGGGGGATGAAATTGTGCAAATTGTTCTGCTGTCTACATTGAGACTTACTGTACTTCAGATAGCTCATGATGGTATGGCAGGTCATTTAGGGGTAAGGAAAACCTATGATCGAGTTTTGCGACATTTTTACTGGCCTCTTTTGAAGAGACATTTCTGCTTTTATTAAAACTTGCCATACATGTCAGTTAACTGGTAAACCAAATCAGGTAATTAAACCTGCCCATCTGTATCCTATTCCAGTTGCTGAACATCCGTTTGAGAATTTGATCATTGAGTGTGTTGGTCCTTTGCCACGCTCAAAAGCTGGAAATACCTTTTTTGCTTACAGTAATGTGTCAGGCTACACGTTATTCTGCTGCTTATCCCCTCAGAAACATCACCACTAAGTCAGTTGTGAAAGCTCTTACACAGTTCCTGTCTATTTTTGGTATTCCAAAGGTTATTCAATCTGATCAGGGTTCTAACTTCTGTTCAAAGTTGTTTGCAGAGGTGTTAAAGCAGCTAAATGTCAAACATTCTCAGTCCAGCGCTTACCATGCTCAGAGCCAAGGAGCTCTAGAAAGGTTTCATCAAACCCTAAAGTCTCTTCTCCGTGCTTACTGCACTGAGTTGGATCGTGACTGGGAGGAGGGGTTACCGTGGTTAATGTTAGCTGCCAGAGAGGTGTCCCAAGAGAGTTTGGGCTTTAGTCCTAATGACCTGGTCTTTGGTCACAAAGTAAGAGGCCCTTTAGCCTCACTACATGATGACTGGAAAGCTGAGGAGGCTCCAACCAATTTGATAGATTATGTAAATGGTTTCAGACAGCGGTTGTACCATGCAAATAAGTTGGCAAGAGATAATCTTCAGGGAGCTCAGAATAAAATGAAAACGCTGCATGATCGGCGGGGAGAACAGCGTGAATTTAGTCCAGGTGATCAGGTTTTGGCACTTCTGCCGTTGGTTGGCTCTCCTTTTCAGGCAAAGTTCTGTAGTCCCTATAGAGTGACCCGAAAAGTGTCAGACCTGAACTATTTTGTCTCAACTCCAAATCGAAGGAAGTCTGTACAGTTGTGCCATATTAATTTGTTAAAACCCTATTATGCTTGCTCTGCTATGCCAGGTCCCGGGTCTACGGTTTCCTCAGGTGCTGCAGCAGTTACAGTAGAGCATTCACCTCCATCTGTGGATCCAACAGTGGAAAATGAGGAGTTGATTACACCCGATGATGGTGTGTTAAGAGGGTGTCTTAAGAACTTTGAGTCACTTGCTGAACTGGAGGGAGTGTTAAAACATTTACCTGAACCAAAGCGTGCACAGTTGGTGAAATTGATGAGAACGTATCCGTGTTTATTTGTTGATGTTCCGTCTCGTACTCATCTTACTGAACACGACATTGAGGTGGGAGATGCTAAGCCAGTCCGACAATGTTTTTATCGCATGTCTCCGGATAAACGAGAGCAGTTGGGAGCAGAGGTCAGTTATATGTTGGAAAATAACATTGCTGAGCCATGTGCGTCTAGTTGGTCCTCTCCATGTTTGCTTGTAAAGAAGCCTGATGGTACGTTTAGACCATGTACTGATCTTCGTAAAGTGAACCAAGTGACGAAGCCTGACTCTTTTCCACTTCCACGTATGGAGGACTGTGTGGACCAAGTTGGCTCTGCTAAGTTTGTCAGTAAGTTTGACCTACTTAAAGGTTACTGGCAGGTTCCTCTGAGTCCTAGAGCTAGAGAGATTGCGTCCTTCATTACACCCAGTGGTTTGTAATCCTATTCAGTGATGCCATTTGGGTTACGTAACGCCCCAGCCACCTTCCAACGTCTAATGAATAAGGTTGTGTCAGGACTGGTGGGTTGTGCTGTCTATTTAAATGATGTTGTGATATACAGCGACTCTTGGGAGGATCATCTTCAGCGCATCCAGTCCCTGTTTGATCGGTTGGCCTGGGCTTGTTTGACCATCAATTTGGCAAAATGTGAGTTTGCTAAGGCGACAGTCACCTACCTGGGTAAGGTGGTTGGTCAAGGGCAGGTTTGTCCAGTAAGAGCAAAGGTGTTAGCTATTGACCAGTTTCCTGTTCCGACTACCAAGAAAGAACTCTCTCGTTTCTTGGGTATGGTGGGTTACTATCGTGGGTTTTGTAAAAATTTCTCCACAGTAGCAGCTCCACTCACTTCTTTACTAAGCCCAAAGGTGAAGTTTGTATGGTCGCTTCCATGTCAAGATTCCTTTGAGTCTGTGAAGTCGTTATTGTGTTCTGCCCCTGTCCTAGCAGCCCCACAGATGGACCAGCCTTTTTCGCTGTATGTGGATGCTAGTAAGGTGGGAGCTGGTGCTGTACTTATGCAGACTAATGAAAATGGTGTCGGCTGTCCGGTGAGTTTCTTTTCTAAAAAATTTAACTCTCATCAGCTGAATTATTCGATCATTGAAAAAGAGGCACTGGCCCTCATCTGGGCATTGCAGCACTTTGAAGTTTATGTGGGGGGTGGAGTGAGTCCGGTGGTGGTTATACCGATCATAATCCTCTAACTTTTCTCCACTCACTCCAAAATCCAAATCAGCGGCTTATGCGTTGGTGTCTTTTCCTCTAACCATTTCATTTAGACATGCGACATGTAAAAGGAGCTGAAAATACGGTGGCTGATGCCATGTCCAGAGCTATGACTATTTAAGTGACTTGGGTTTGCTTCATGTAGTATCTTTTTCTATTCGTTTGGTGGTAGTCTCTCTTAAATTGCTTCCTATAGGTACCAAGGTTTCTCAGAGGGTGACCTTGATGGGTAAGCTATGAGGGCGTCTGCAGGTTGTATTGACATACACAGGTTGAAAGTGATGTTCCAGAGTCATATTGTTGAAGATCTGAAATTTGAATTTTGAGTTGAGTTTTTTTTTTTTTTTTATAATGTCCTTGGGACAGCTGGAGTTACATGTTGAAATAGTCAGGACTCCCATCTTAAGGGAGGGGGTGTGACGACCCTTCCCAATTTGCCTGCCTGTTATGTCTGCTCCTTTGTCTGCAGGTACTGGGAGTGGGCGGGCAGGTGGAGCTGGGAGGGTTGTCTGTACCTGGCCATCTGGGCGTGGCTTACAGAAGGCATAAAAGACTGCCCTCTTGGGAGTCTCACTCTCTCTCAGCTGGTCCTACTGCATCCATCCACCATTTTGTTCTTTGTTTGGTTTGTTGCACCTTACAACACACATCACACCATTTTATTCACTCATCCACACATGGCAAACACGACTGATGTCTTCTACATTTACACACCCCACTAGTGTATTTATGTTGAGTTAATTTGTGTTATTAGTATATTTAGTTAAACTACTTTTTGACTAACTTATCTGTGTGTGACCTCCCTTTTGTTGCCGGCCTTGAGCCAGACGGTAACAAGTAGTATAATAAGATTTTTTTTTTTAATGTGATCTGAAATTTTCGAAGTTGTACTGTTAGATAATTAACCAAAGTATGTCTGTACCAGATTTCAAGACTTAATACCAATCGGTCATTTTTCCTTATCATACTAAATACTGTCTTTGGCACAACAGGGTTACTATATTAGTGTTGACTCTGGCTCTGAGGACAGCAGTGTCTGATGGCAGCTGTGATGCTGGACCAGCTTTTTCTACTTATGTTTAAGGTTAGCCACCTGTCTTTGATCTCTAGCATGACACTTATCTGCACTATAGCAGTTCTGCCTCACATAGATATTTTCTAGATAAACATTATTAAACCAGAAATAATGCAGACAGGAAGGGGAGGTTCTGATGTACATCATGTGTTGGTTGTATTTCAGTCGGTTGCTCAGACAGTCAGCAGGAAGACAGCATGGAGGTCACAGCTCTCTGCATGAGACTGTGAGTATGAAACTTTGTATCACTATTTTACTTATCTTTCCTTTTAGCCAGTGGAGAAATATCTGTGTTTTATTTGATAAACCGCTCTCTTTATGTGTCTCTCCAGGGATGGACATGTTGGTCATGCTGCTTGTAAGAGTTGACCACAGTTACTTTGCTCAGAAAGCTAGTAAGTTGGATTTAAATAATTAGGTGCATACTCCGTTTGAACACTCAGTTTGTGCTTGGCTGTGTGATATTCTGAATAATTATCTTATCGTTGTTTCTTTATTAACTGCTGAAATGTGTCATTTGTTTATACCTTAGCAACAAAGAGACCAAGAAAGATGAAATATGTAATCATGACATTGTAACCACAGTACTCTGAACACAAGCAGACCTTGACCAAGTTATCCTGCTGCTCCACAAACTGCTAAGAGTACCTTAAAATGTAGATGTTTTAATTATATGCTGTTAATACTAATGTAAAGATTTGTCTTGTTTTTTTGTAAATGGTAGTCTAGACCAGCTCTATATGAAAAGTGTCCTGAGATAACTTGAATATTTGGTTTGATTGCTCACTTTCTGTGTGTCCGTCTCAGATGCAGCTTTTCCTCGTGTTCTTCCAGACAGACTGCAGTTTTTTGAATATGAGAATGTCAGCGTGATCCTTCAAGAGTTAGGTGGTTTGACTGAATGGCGAGTGATGAGGAGGCTCAACAAAAGAAGTCCAACAGATTCTTGCACCTGGAACTCATCAGCACCATCCTGCACTATTAATCCCACCTTTAAACATCATAGTGGAGAGTACTGGTGTGAAGATGCAGAGGGGAACACACACAATGCTGTCATCATCACCATCAATCGTATGTTTAGCAAATAATCAAGAGGTTCAGTTTATTTGACGCAGTGACACAGTAAACTCAATTTAGCATTTTGAAAGAAGTTCTACAGTTCAACTATGGAACATTTTAATGCAAGTCAAGAGACATATTTAGGACAATAATATGAAGAATTACACATTACATTACACACAACTTTCTTTGCCACCTAAAAAATTGTCTGCTTTTTATGATAAAGTTTCAAAGTGTGATGTCTGTTACACTTGAAGTAGAAGGCAGCCATGTAGACAGTTGGTCCGTGTAACGATCTGTCCCCAAATTTCTGAGCTGCCAGAAATCCAACTGATTGTCCAAGAGCCAGTTTAAGGATCAGATAAATGAATCCAGTGTTGTGACCTCACACTGCACATCAGACAACTGTTAAGGTAGAAATTAGTCTGATTCTAAAATTAGTTGGAAGACCAATTTGGGGCTAAAGTAGGGCTTCATCTGTACCGTGTCGGCACGGCTTAAGTGACTCATGTTCATTAACCATGCAATTTCGTTTCCCTTAATTTTATTTATTTCTCTATTAATCATTTCCTGCTCAAAAAGTCCTGTAAGGGTTACTGTTCCTTTCAACAATATAATTTCATTCATACCAAATACAGGAATGGTCCCTTTCTTCCTTGTTCAGAGACTGGTTGTTTTCTACTAAACATACATGTTCAAAATTAAATCTGTTTTTATCACACTGACCAGCTGGTTCTGTGATCCTGGAAGTTCCTGCCAGTCCTGTTATGGAGGGAGACAACGTGAGTCTTTATTGTAGAAAGAAGGATACTCAGTCAAATCACATGGCTGAATTCTACAAAGATGGATCCACACTCGGGACCTGGTATTCAAACATGACCATCCAAAATGTTTCCAAGTCTGATGAAGGACTCTACAAGTGCAGCATCTCTGGAGCTGGGGAATCACCACAGAGTTGGCTAACTGTCTTAAAAGTAAAAGGTGATGAGGGCATGTTTAATAACTCCATTCCAGCAGCCGACGAAGAGAGTGATGGGACTTCTTCTCTGTAGGAAACACAGGGGTACAGCAACACTGTCTCCCAGAAATTACATGTGCATATTTACTTCAGTAAATGACTTGATTGATTCATGTCTCTCATCTCTGCTTTTTTACCTCCTCTGCTCTTCATTCTGTACACGTTCCTGTTCTTTTCTAGTTTTTCTATTGATGGCATTTGGTCTTTTCTGTCCTCCAGTATTGGGCTGTTTGTCGTCTGGAAAACCAACAAAAGGATCGCACTCACCTGCAGATCCTGCATGTGAGAAAAAGCCAAGATGTAACAAGGCAAACATCATATGCAAAATATTAACATTAACACATTGACTGCATGTTACCAAACTCCCTTTACAGTCTCATAGCTTCAATGGCCTGGTTATAAACTCTTCTTTCCATATCTCTTTTTAGCTACAACTTTTTCAGACACTTGTTTGCAATGTAATATGTTATCTGGCGTATTTGAGCAATTTGTGTTCAGTAATACCTGTGCAACGTTTTGCTGATATGTTAATCCATTTTGTGCTGTATTACTTTACTGGCACTTTCTTTTAGAGAACAATGAAGCCTCTGGAATTTAAGTTCAGTTTTATAAGGATAGGTCAGATTCTTTTAAGTGGGATTACTGTACACCAATGCCTGCCTGTCTTTGCTATATAGCTTAAATGCTATGCTATATGCTGCGTATAGATGAAATATTGTATGCCCATTAAGTTTTTCAGATAAAATACAGCATAAATGTCTGTTTTCCTTTTTCAGATTCAGGAGAGGACAGTATCGCTGATCCACATCATGCAACATACAATGTCAAAAAACAAAGAAGAAAGGTACGTTATATTGTTTCTACCTTCAAAGTTTGTGTAAAATCTTTTATTATAATTGTCATATTTTAAGTGATATAATGCTATATGTGCAGAACACATTTAACCCCTTTAATTATGATTAAACAGCTTAACAATGGAAACAGCCGTGAGAAAGTGTCCGTTTCTTTCAGTGTCTGATGGTGACATGCAGGTGATCTAGACCTTATGACATACGCTGTTTTTAAAAAACAAAGGAAAGGTAGTTTATATTTACTTTATTGCTTTACTGTTTACTGATTTACTTCCTTTCAGAATAAGACTTAAGCAAGTCTGTGGTGCAACATGTGTTGTCTTCAGTAATAGGCAACGCTACAATTACACAGAATATTCAACACCATGTTTAGGGAAGAACTAAATTAGTAATTAACCCTAACAAACCTGAGGCCATTTTTACAATTCTAGTCTTTTATTTTCTAAAAAAGCTTGTAAAAAAATCAACCCTGTTGTCTACAGCCAATCTATGTACATAATTTTTTTTGAGGAAAAACTGGGCTGCAGTGAGGTCATTTGAATGTAAAAAAGGTTGTAGGACCATAAAGACAAATAAATAAAACGGAACATGAATCTCACAGATATGTATTGACACCACACACAGAGCAATACAAGCTAAACCAATCTCCTGTCTAAAACACTTCTCATATGTCTTGGGAGTCAAACTGTGAAGAAATAAACATAATTTATACAGTTGACAAAATATATAATTTTTTTCAAAAAAAGTCCAGATGCTTTTGCCCTCATGACATTCACTTATGCCAATAATCAAAATAATGTCATATTTATTGATATCACAAACAACAATGCAAAGCATTCGTTTTGTCTATAACAGTTCTCCTATATATTTGGAGTCATGCAGTGCAAAAATAAACATAATGAACATTATAACTCATATAAAGGACAAACTATTTACATTTCTTCAAAAAAGGCCCAAATGTATGCCAAATCGCTAAACAGTGATGCCATTCTTCTCTGAATGGTAATAGAGCGGAGTGATCTATCTTTTCCACTATATACTCTTTGTGTGACGGACCTGCCTTCCAATTGGTTGAAAAACATCAACACTCGCAAAGCATCATGGGAGATTTACGCTAGACGGTAGCACGGAGCTAGCGGCAGAAATGACCGAAAAACGTGATAAATTATTGCTCAACAACTCACAAAAAAGGCACAAGTTCCAGGCTGGATTGAAAACCTCCTGTAGGGACTACAAAGACACCCCCGTGACGGCCAGAGTGATAACTTTTAGCTGGAAAAGACGGTAAGCATCTAGCTCTTATCGCTGTAAAATGATTAAAATATGAATCCGAGATGCCGTTTTCAATCGTGCACGATTGTTTAGGGTCCAGAGGGTGTTAATCTGAAATCAACTAAAGAAGAACGTAATGAATATTAAATCAAACACTACGTTTTTGTTATTGGGGTAAGTTCAGCAATTCATAACATGTTTTATTTGAAATGTGGTGAACATCTGCATCTTCCTATTTGGACACAATGAAAAACACTTCATTATGAAAATCTCAAATATTGAACTGTTATGAAAACAAACACAAAATCAACATATGAACTAATATAACAGGGATTTTATTTAGCATTTTTATCTGAATTGGATATATTAAATCTTAACAGATCTTTGTTATTCTGTGTTTTGTTTAGTTTAACTGTAATTGAGTTTATATAGGCTAGCCAATGTAGAATTTTGTAATAAAGAGATAAAAAGACAAACACAAGTTTGATTTCAATTCTGTTGAACTCCAAGTATTTAATTGGCAAAGACTTTTCTCATTCGTCGTCTTTGTTGTGCATGTGTTAATAAACAATTGTTCACTCATGCTGATGTACATTTATGATCAATATTTGCTTTGTAACATAAGACATTTCTGTGTTTTTGCTTGAATACTAAAAAATTATGAAAAAAAATAGTAAAACTGTTTAAGGCTGAAGCTGCAGGTTGTGAAAAAGAACCACTGTTCTTGTTTTCTCATCAAAAGCTGATCAACAATCTCTTTTTGAAGAACGCTAAAAGTTCAGCAATGATGGTAAAATCATCCAGTCGATACAGCAGATGTATATGTTTTTTCTGCTTTTTCCCCCTGTTTATCATCTCCTGACCCCTGAGATCACTTATAGGCACAGGTGCTCTGAGCTAAATGCTAAAGTCGTTAGGCTTGCATGCTCTTAATGAAAATCCTGACATGCTAGCTGGGGGAAATGTTTACCATTTACAGTTTTGTTAGCATTTGTTATATTATTATTGTACTATGTTGGGACATGCAGCCTAAACAAGGCAGGTGATGCAGTAACAGCAGATGGTTTAATATTTAGACAGACTCTATTCTGTCCTTATACTTCCCAATATACAAGACAGTTTACCCTTTACAGTGCTCTTTGTTGTTTCTACAGAGTCTCCTGAACGCCTCTTCTATAGACATGTTCTCATGTGGTTTGTGTCTGAGAATCTCAAATTATCAGCAGCATCTGTAGAGTCTAAAATAAAACAGACCAACACATACTGAGAAAACAGACAGCTCGCCTTTTAAAAATACTCCATGCATCAGGTCCCTCTGTGGTTTGTAACCTTTTCTGTGTGAAAAGCACACGTATGAATATGAAGAGAAGTTTGACACAGTTAAACACCCTACATTAACAAATGCCAAAGAAAATAAAAGATGAAAATAAAATGTTAAGAAATCTTGGGCACCTGGGTAGCTCACCTGGTAGAATATGTAGAGTCTTCTAAGAAGAAATTAAGAAAACTTGAGACTCGGTACTCACACAGTCTGATGCAGAGAGCTGTTACCTCCATGTTGTCTTGTTGCTGACTGTCTGGGTATAAGACTGAAGTCCTGTATAATGTGCATGAGGACTTCCTCTTCCTGTGCAGTTCTTCCTGCTAGACTCACAATGGCTTCAACATACAACATTCTGCCTTTATTTTATTTATAGTACGGCATTCTGCTTGTATTTGATTAATAGTCATTCAGTCACGATCATCTAACTTTGATCTTAGAAATGCACGCCAGTTATTTAAATAGGATCAGGGAGGGGAATTAATAGAAAACAACCCTTAACACCCCCAGCAGACATGAGTATCTTGTAATGCCATTTACACTGACTAATGTCCCAGCTGTTGTCCAGGGCCTAGTTAATGAGTTCCTCCTGGACGTGAATTTGGGTTTCCCAGGATGGCATGTCCCATCCTAAACTGCCTGACTCTGCCTCTGATTGGCTTACCCTGGTATTCTTACCCTAATCATCTTACGTATCACACCTAATCAATCAATTACTGGCCAATCAGAGTAGTGTGGGTCATGCCTTCGCCATCCTAGGAAATGCAAATTTTTCTCCTGGATATGTTGAACATACTGTATACTATTCACTTCTCAATTAGCAGCAATAGCAGCTATTAAAGCAGAGAAGTGTAACAACTTCCACCATGTCTTGATCTCACATTTTTCATTCATATTGGCTTTCTTTTCCTACCAGTTACTAGCTCTCCTGTCATTTCAGGGTTCTTTTGGACTTTTGCTCACCTGGCCGTTCCCCGACTGGATAAGTTTGCCTTGTTTTCTTGTCTGCCTGCTATTGAACCTTGCCTGACTTTTACTCTGACTAAAGCTGAACTTTTGATATCACCTGCCTGGTCTGCTTTTGGGTCCAATCCATTATGATCTGGCCAGTAAGGACCCAGTTGGCTCTGACTCTGTTACAAAAAGAACTAGCAGTGTAGGTGGGCCCCATTCATGATTACGTGCAGCAGCCTACGTCCATAGACCATTCTTCATCCATTCTTCATCAACAACAAGAAGACGATGATGGTGGACTTCTACTCAGCCATCCTCGAGTCTATCCTCACCTGCTCCATCACCTTCTGGTACGCTGCTGCCACCTGCTGGAAAATTAGATAGAATGCAGTTTTAAGGCACTTCAGCATTGGATTTACTTTTCGGAATGGGAAGCACCGTCCATTATTGTTCTATTTATGTATAATGTAACACTGAACAAATTGGCCGTTAATGACATTGATTGGGTTGTGAATTGCTTATGCTGATTGTGTCCTTAGTGTTTTCTTAAGCATTCTTCAGACCATACTGTAATGTTCATCACAAATGTACTGTACTGAAACGTTATCCATTAAGCCCTTCTCACTATCTTTCACAGAATCCAATGAGGGCAGCTGCAGAGTGTTCAGAATGACTTTCAGAATGCTCACACTCATTGAAAAGACAAATAAGTCATGTCAAGCTTAACCTCCTTCTGGTGGTTTCCAGTAGGGCAGGGGAGCCATGGTTTATTAGTGCTCAGATGCAATATGCATGCAAAGGGGACTGTTTGCCTGGCTTTGTGTCTCTCCTTCTAGGTAATGATTGACATGGCTGGATCCACCCCAACCAGCCATTGAAAGACAACTGATCTTTTTCTTTTGCAGGTACTAATTAGAGAAGAGCTACAAAAGTCAGCTTTAACATGACATAGCCTAATATCAAACTTTTTTCTTAACTGCTAATATAAGACATGAAAGAAATGTTATTGTTCATGATGGATTTGATTGCAGCTATATTATTTTATAACTGTGATCTGTAATCTGGAACTAGGCTCAACGTGCAGTTCAAACATTCAATATATCTATATATAAATATATACTTTGCCAAACTTGGATTTTATTTGGTAAGTGATATGAATCAGTTATATTATGTCTTTTGTAAATCTAAAATGTTGTTTTTTTGCTTTTTCATTTTAACTTAACTTGAGTAAAATGATTCTCTATAAATTAATCAATCAGGCAAACATTAAGGCATTCATATTCATGTGGTTTTAATATTTGTAAATTGGTATGCTTTGCTTTCACCATTAAACCACACAATTTATAGGGAAACACTGAATGGCTTCTTGGAAGTTTGTGGGAAGAAAATTATAAACCGAGTCTATCAATGATTTACAGACTCAGACCGTGCAGTCCGTTGAAATGACTGGTATCACGCAGCAGGTACGTCTGATTTCCCTATTCTTTATTCCCTATATATCCCTATTCTACATGTTTAGTTTAACTTTATTTTTTGAATTCATATTTCATTCATATTTATATTTCTTTTAAACAAAACTTTATACTATTAAAAGATCATTAAATATATTTGAAAGCTGTTGTTTTGATGGATAAGTAATCATAGTTAAACTGTATTTTCAATGCATTGCAGTTAGATCTAATCATAATCAATCCAATCAGCCTCTGTTTTTGTAGTTATTTGAACAGGAATCCTGTTAGTTTTAACACCAAACTGGAGGTTACTAAGAGTGTTTATCATCTTAAGTCCATGTTTTCATTTGGACTTTGTATCGTAGAAGGGCTTTTGGCATAGGCTGAAATATTAAACACATTTTGCAGCTTCAAAACACTTTTGAATACACAAGAGAGCAGTATTTGTTGTTTGCAACAAAAGTGAAAGTATGATACTATCCTAATTGCACAATGCACAACATATGCGTATGCGTAGACAAAAGTGAAAGTATATGGACACATTGTACATGTAGGCCTTTGCTTAAATTCAAATAGGTGACCAAAGGGAAGAAAAATATTATGTTTGATTTAATATGTATGATGTAGTCCTACTACTTTGAGTTAATGTTTTTTATTTCCCACACCCATACGTGAGGGTGGTGATGGCACAGTGGATATGACACATGCCTTTGGGGTGGGAGATCTAGGTTCAATTCCCACTACGATGCCTCAACCAATGTGTCCCTGAGCAAGACACTTAACCCCTAGTTGCTACAGAGGCATGCGACCTACATAGCATATACATAGCAATTGTAAGTTGCTTTGGATAAAAGCATCACCTAAATGACATTGTGACATGGATGGATGGATGGACGGACGAGACGACCCAAAACACACCAAAGACACCAACCCAAAAGCCATATTTCCAAACACTGTATCATCTGCTTAATTTCCAGAAATCTGGTCTTCTTCCCCAGATGGACGGACTGTCCCTTCAGGCGCCGCTCAGACGCTTTAGGCTTTTGGTTGTCTATCTTCACCTAATACATTCTTGTAGAGGTAACTCATACACAAATACACTCTTAAAAGGTCACAATTAGACTTAAAAGACACAAAATAATACCATTATACTGTATGCTATTAAATGTGGGACATAGGCGTTTCAGTTATCAAAACAACTCTCCTCTCTAGACAAAGTGATAGATATTTTCAGTGGCATCCACTGTCATTTTAAACATTTAAGGAGTTATGTGTACATGTTTTTTCTAATCGCAAAGTGACCAAATCACCTCTAGGTCTGTGACAGCTGACAGTGGATAAAACCAGGATCTGGCTGTTATTTTATCGTAGGCCCAACCCACATACAAGTAAAAACCTCATTGTGATTGGCTAAGCATGTACAGTACATACAACTTCAAAATCACAGTACCACAAATCCCATTTAAAAACCCTAGTTGTCACCAACATTATGTTTATCTGTCCATTCAAACCATTCTCACTCCCACCTGGTCAACATACTGATGCTTGGTCAGTCGCCCTCAGCATCAGATACCGACGAACGTACATCTTTTTACCCCACCCACAATCTCTTCCTATCTCTAACTTAGTGGTTAACCTGCACGTTGAAAAGGGACTCCAAAGGGTCCTGACCAAGCGTCATTATGTTGATGAGTTGGGAGTGACAATGTGCTGATCCACTGAGATGTGACACCTGAATAGGGGGACAATGTGAGTTTTTGTCCACCCACTTTTGGGTGTTTTGGTATGGTAACTATTAGCCAGCTGCACTGCAGGTCAGGTGCATGCTTCCAAGTGCATTGGGAGAGTGCCAAATGCAGGAATTAATAATTTATTTATCTATTCCTTTCCAGGTCAGTCTCAGTTAATTGGTCCTTCTCAGCCAATAGTAGCAAGAGTTGGCGATGATGTCATTTTACCATGTAGCCTGGAACCAACAGAGGATGTTGCTGCCAAGACTTTGGAGTGGACGAGATCTGACTTGAATCCTATATTTGTCCTTGTGTGGCGTGCTGGTCAGGACTTTGTACAAATTAAACATCCATCTTTCAAAGGACGGACATGGCTGTTTCCTGATGAGCTGAAACACGGAAACATTTCACTGAAACTGTCCAAAGTGAAACCTTCTGATGCGGCGAGATACAAATGCTACATTCCAAAGCTGAATACAGAGTATTTTGTTGATCTTGTTGTTGGTGAGTTGACACATACATACATGGTATTTACTTAAGGCTGATAAGTGTAGACTAAGATAAAAAGCACAACCACAGTCATCATTTTATTGCTGACTACTGATTAAATCTTTCCTTTTTGCTCAGCATCAGATGCCGTTTCCTTGCCTGTCATGAGTTTAGCAGGGATTGACAGAGACAAAGGAGGAGTAGTGCTACAGTGTGAGTCTAAAGGCTGGTTTCCAGAGCCTGAGGTGTTGTGGCTGGACGGTGAGGGAAACCTCCTCTCTGCTGGACCTTCAGAGACAGTCAGAGGTCCTGATGATCTCTATACTGTCAGCAGCAGAGTGACTGTGGAGAAGAGACCCAGCAACAGCTTCACCTGTAGAGTCCAGCAGAAGAACATCAACCAGACCAGAGAGACAGAAATCCATGTTACAGGTAAATTAATAGATGATAGCTATGGTCCATTTTAAAATAAATATCATGTTATTCCAGCAGTTTATAATGACCGAGAATTACATTTATTGTTTTGTGGCCAACTCTCATGGCTATCATTAGAGCAAACAAGAGTGTATATAACAAAGAGCGCCAAATTCTGCATAGAGATGGGTCAACAACCACAGGACTTTTACTCAGGGGTTCGTGTCCTATGTGAAACTAAAAGTAAATTGTCATTTTAAAATTAACGGAGTTTTACGGACCTAAGTCTGTGACGCTACACCGTCACGATACAGCCTCATTGTAGTAATTTTACGTGGTATATTTTAAGGCAGTGACAGACCAACCCAATAGTAAGCCGTCGGACAGTCTGGCGAGGTCGGTGACTCAAGTCTGTTTGGTGTGTTTCGTGCCATTGTCCGTCCGAGGAGCCTTCATATTGGCCTTCATATTGGAGGGCGGGCAATCGGACTCCATGAACAATCTGATTTGTGGAGTGTTAACCCGGAAATGACGAGTGGGATGAGCATGACAAAGCCTCTCAAAATCGGACGAAAATCTTTTAAACTGACCTTTGTCGATCTGAAATGAAGACAGATTCAGCAACTGTACGGCCTATTTCTCCCTCAAAATGTTTTCAGAAACACATTTCGGTGAACTATTTTAGTAAAATGTGAGATCATATTCTGAACAAGCCGCCATGACAGTCTGTCTTTGAATTTCCGGAGAAACCAGACCCACGTGGTGCGTTTGTCCAATCAGCTTTCGGTTTTCATTTTTTTAGGCGAAAATACAGATTAGCGCCGCCTGTGAATTTGCTGCCTAAACTAGTTCAATTTCATGTTTAATATGCATTTAAAACTGTGGCCGTTATGTTAAAATAGAACAGTCACATGACTACAGTTACATGATCAAACCACCACTATGCGGCAGTAAATAGAACGGTCGTATATGCCGTTTTGCGAGTCTAATATGAGATCATATTCTGAACAAGCCGCCATGACAGTCTGTCTTTCAATTTCCGGAGAAACCAGACCCATGTGGCGCGTTCGTCCAATCAGCTTTCGGTTTTCATTTTTTTGGGCGAAAATACAGAGTAGCGCCGCCTGTGAATTTGCTGCCTAAACTAGTTTAATTTCACGTTTACTATGTGTTTAAAACTGTGGCCGTTATGTTAAAATAGAACAGTCACATGACTACAGATACATGATCAAACCGCCACTATGCGGCAGTAAATAGAACGGTCGTACATGCCGTTTTGCTAGTCTTTGTAAATTGACCTTTAATGTCGTTTAGGTATGAGCATGTGTTGGTTATTGTGTTTTTTATGATTTCAGATGATTTCTTTGAGGTCCAGTCCAGTTCTTCTGTTCCCATCAACACTGGTTTGGCTGTTAGTTTGTCTGTTTTTGTCATCCTGTTTATTCTGTTACTTCTCTTTTCTGTGTGGAAATGGAGACAAAACAAAATCAGTAAGTCACAAATTAATTGCAGTGTTTTGTACATGTCAAATGATTCTGATGTTTAGGGGAAATAGTGATCTTGTCTAATGTTATTTGACTGAAATGTCAGTGTTTTAAAGGTAATGTAGTTACTAAACATGGGGTGGTTTGTGTACTTTTTTCTGACAATCAGACAAATTTGGGTGTTTTATACCTCATTTTAGACTCAAATGTGTCATACGCTGTTATTTCCAAAAAATAAAGTAAATGTATTTTAACACTAATGCCTTTTTTATACACAGACATGAAGACAAGCCACAGGGGTGAAACTGATGAAGAAGAAAACGGAACTAAAGATCCGTCTGTCACTGCAGAAGAAACCGAGGCTTTGACAGGAGAAAAGGTAAAGACGATCAAACTTGTAAGTAAAGAAACAGGAAGGACTTTCAGGAAGAGAAAAAACTAAAGCAGGTAAAAGCAAGTAAAGTTTGATCTGAGCTAGAAGGATAGAAAATGATTACTTCAAGAAACAGGATCTGTGTTTCCAAAGGAAGTAAGAAGAGTACAAAAGCAGCTAAATCAACTAACTTTAACTAGATTACTTTAATCGATGTTGGGACGTTCAGAGGTTCAAGAGAAATGAGACAGAAGAGGCCCAGTTCAGACAGACAGTCACATGAGGATGAAAGCAAACATCAGAGGAGATTAGAATAACAGAAGAGAGTGATTAACCAGAAATATAGGGACAACATCTGATAAGAAATATGTGGTCAACAGAAGAATTTGAAATTCTCAAAAGTTTTTATTTTGACAGTGACTAACTTTTGTTGTCCATAAGTCTTGAAATAGAGGGGGTTAAAACTGTGGGAGGGTTGATTTGGTGAAACCAGTCTGAACCACTGCAGACATATAGAGTATTTATCAAACTGAAACTAAAAATTCACCTTCCAAATACTTCTCATAGATACTTATGTTACATTAAAAGTTAATCTACTCAATTGCAGTTACGTTCAAATGTTGCAAAAACAAGAATTGAGTTATGATTAATATGTGCCATTGTGTGGTATCTTTACTAACCTGCCCTAATAAAATGATGACCCACATGTCACACTGTTCATCTCTCTCCAGGAGCAGCAGAGGAGGGAGGAAGCTGAGAGAGTAAAGTATTTATTGAACTGAAACTCAAAATTCACTTTCCAAATTATTTAGGTAGATACTTATGTTACATTAAAAACTAACATTTCTCAAACGCACTGAAGTTCAAATGCTGCAAAAATCAGACGTTATTATTATTTTTGGCATGTTTCATTGTGTGGTATCTTCACTAATATGCCCTGATAAAATCATTTACATCTCTGTCCATCTCTCTCCTGAGAAAGCTGAGAGAGAAGTTCAGACTCTGAAAAAGGAGCTGGAGACCAATAAGAAGGAGGTTCATCTTCACTTTAATAATAAAATACACTGATTTCAGTTTAAAGTCACACTCTTTATGCCATAGATAGTGTAGACACATTCAAACTTACAGTAGTGTGTGCAGGTCACTTACAAAATAATTCCAAGACCAGATCCACAGGGATTTGACCAAGTCCAGAATCAGATCATATTGATTTACGTAAATTTACACATCAAAACCAAACCAATATTACACGTTTATTTTTATATTCCTGTTAATCAATTTACAGCAGTGCTCAAGAGCAAAAGCAAGAACTCAAGAGCAGAAAGGAAGAGATCAAAACGCTTAATAGAGAAGTAGACACACACACACACACACACACACACACACACACACACACACACACACACACACACACACACACACACACACACACACACAGTAGGCACAGTTAAACACAATGTGCCACTGTAAGTGGTGCAGGAGCAAAAAAAATTATAAAAGTAAATTTTAATACATGTTTCATAACAAACATGAGATTTATGACCCTTACAATCTAACAGTTAATATAATAATATGTCATACATAACTCTCAGTCCAGTTAGTGGTTAAAACCAGTTAAAGTAGAACACTCAGGATAGAAAATAAACCAGAGCACTGAGCTGGTGTTTCCAGTATAAATGGGTAGACTGATTAAAGCTTTACTTAAAATGGACATATTATGCTCTTCCCTATTTTCTGTCATATCTACAATGTTATAATGTTGGATTTTCATGTTAAACGTGTCAAACTTCAAATAATGAGGTAAACAAATTTTAGAGAAATCACAGTGAGCTAAAACGTTCAAATTTCCAACTGTTCTGAACGCTCCGGTTTCAACAGTTTTATCTACTCTCGGCTAAGTGTTACACTACTCTAAGCCAGCCTGCTATGATTGGTCATCTGCTCCAGGTAGGCAGGACTGGAGTTTTTAGATTTAAAAATGTTTACATTGTGTGTTAACATTGTCACATGTAGCTACATGCTAACGGAAATAAAATGTGTCATCCTGGCTGCTAGTGTGGTTAAATCCCCCCCCCACCCCCACATTACTACTGAAGCATTTTCTGTTTATGTAGTATTTTGTTTAAAAGCCTTTTTCTGCGATGTTTGACTGTAGTAAACAATGTCATCTGGGCTGCCAATTGTTGTTAAATTGCGGGTCTGCTGAAACATGTCCGATTGGGTAGTGTTTGGTGCAGAAGCCTTTATCTGTGATTTTTGACAGTAGAAAGTGCTGCTTCATTCCACTACAATCTAACCTTAGCATACTGCTAACTATTAAGTAGCTGCATGCTAACACAAAATAGCTGTAATCTTGGCAGCCAAAGCTGGTAATTTCTCCCCAAATTCCGGTCACTTTACTGCTGGGACATGTCCGGTTCTGTAATATTTGGTTTAGAAGCTTTTATTGGTGATTTTTCATGGTACAAAGTCCTGCTATATACTCCGTTGCAGTAGCTTCAGCTTCAATTAGCTAGTGAAACAAAACTGGAGCGCACTGGAGATTCCAGGAAACACGCTGGCTTTATTGTGTTAGAGTGCAGTAGCGGCGCCAGAGATGTTCTTTTGCTGGTGCTTTGGGGTTGCTGGACATTTCAGTGAGGGTGCTCTGAAATTTTTTGTTTCCCTTGACACAAATAGCCTAACATTACACACACACGCGCAGATGCCCACCCAACTCCGCCGCGGTTTACTAAGCGAGCGAACGAGAGAGATTGATTTAAGGTTGCCGATACAGCAGCACCATAGAACTCTGATTAGCCCACCAAACATATTTCAAATACCAACCAACAAGCTGGGTCCAAAAGAACATTACTGCAGCTCTCATACATTGGCTCAAGAGTAACGCAGCAGGCCAAATTTATACAGCACACATAGCCAAGCACACACGTAAAAATGCACGCACATGTATCCACACACAGTTTTCACACTTGCACATATGGTCAAAATAATGTAGTCATATCTGTAGTGACTTAATATATCTAAATAAGCCACTGAGGGCGAACATGTTTTCTGGGCTAAAAATAAACCGATGTCCTGTATAACTTCAGATTCAGTGATCCATTTATTCACATTTCTGTAAAACACAAAACTCATCACTGTAATGTTCTTCTACGAGACAGAGATAAGAGTAAAGTTCTTGCATGGATCCCTATCAGCTGACTCACCCACTGTGGCCTGGCTGTTCGATCTCTTGGTCTAATGTCATGTACAGCAGGGTGACGTTAAGCATCCTCAGCATCAATCACAGCCGTGGTCAGATCACCTTCCTCCGGCCGCTTTTCTTCGTCCCAGTTGGTGACAAGTTCACCATATCTCTCAGTCTCATTTACAGGTTTTGATAAAGTCTCCACACCTTGACTTTAGGGAGTAAAAAACTATCCATTGCTAGCATTAGACCTAACGGCTCCAAATATTGAGCTCTTCTTTTTTGTGAATACGTTAATGCGGAAGTAAGGTCAAAAGTTCAATGTGTGCTGCACCCTTAGGCCGAATACGATCAACTGTGTTTTTTAGCCTAAAAATAATCGGTTTGTTTTATTAATGTATTTATTAATTTTTCAAATATAAATTATACTATTTACACATTAACGTTTTTTTTTTATTTATTTATAAATCAACCACAGCAATTTATTGGGGGTGCTAAGGGGGTGCTATGGGTAGCTACAGCACCCCCTAGCCCCTCCCTGGCGCTGCCTATGTTAGAGTGCCATCTACTGGGCACAATTGGTAATTATCCTGAAATATGGGAATATGTTCAGCTTACTTCCTGTTCATGTGTGGAAAAGAACTATGGTTTACACGCTGGTTCAGTGTCTCCTGAAACTTTGGTTATTCTGCAAAAAGAACAAGTTGCTTTAAAGATAATTCCGTTCCCTGTGAGGGCAATACCTGTAAGTACGATTGTTTTCATTGCATATGTTTTGTGTAACAGAAACCGCTGTGACGTGGTTAGGACACATTTGCTGTGGAGAAGGCACCAGTTAGGAAATTGTTGGCGAGGTCATTGCAGCCTGATTATTAGCATATCTTTTCAAACCAAACATCTCTGGTGTGGTTTTAACGATCAGAAAAGTAATTTACCTTAGCTATATACTGAAACAGGGTAATGATGTTGAGTAGCGACTGCTGTCGCATAATTGTGGAACAGTGAAATTTGTGGCTGCAAAGGACTTTTCTAAAACTACTCACTCTCACCCATAAACTGCGCTAAAATGACGTATTTAGTCAAAATCCGAAACATTTCCTGTGGGGAGAAATCGTCAGACATCCATTATTTTGGTATTCAGGACCCCTGGTCAAAAATAGGTTCCCACGCACCTGACTGGGCTTTTTCGGTAGGAGGGATTAAAGAGACAGGCGCTGCTACCGAGCATCTCATACAGAGGGTGAAGTGTTTTTTTAACATTAAAGCATGTAAACATGTTCTAGTACAAACACAAAATTCAAGTTTTATCCTGAAAATGCTATATAATAGTTGCACTTTAATAAAATAAAACATCTCTCTTCTTCTTTCCTCCCTCCCAGTTAGACAAGCATCTTGAGGTTCATCTTTTCACCCAAATCATTTTTTATCTTCTCCATATGAAGTTGATTTGTTTCTGTTCAAACTAACCATGAGAACAAATCTGAGACACAAATAACTGAAACTGGACTCAAATAAGTGAAACAGTGAATCTATTATTGTCCTGTGAGATAACATATAATACTGATCAGATTTTATTGATGTACAGTAGACCAGACCAGGATATTATGCACACTAAATAGTACTATGGATAAGAACCCCGGCCTCTTGGGTGAAAGTCTTATGTTGTTTGACCTATCCAACTAGCTTCCTTTCATTTTCCTACTACCCACTGCCGTTGTCTCTCTTCATACTACTTCAATTTACAGCACTGCGGTTGAGCTTCTGCTCTGCCTGTTTGTCCAAAACAGATGCTAAAGATTTTTGCATCGTTGTTTGAGAGCCACTGAGCAAGCGTCAGTATGTACAGTATTGAGTTGGGAGTGAGAATGGGTTGGACAAAACCGTGTCTCTCCTATGTAGGAGATAATATTTAATTATATTTTTAACAAAACTCACCAGTAGAAAGACAACATGTATCTCAGTCAGCAATTGAACAGTTTTCTGTCAGACTGTCACTTCCTGCAGTAATCTACTGCTGACAGACAGTAGATTACAGATATGTCTATTAGCTAGTTAATTAGTGTTGAATGACTAATATGTATGTGTTGTCTCTCTGGCAGGTACATGCAAGCAGAGTTGAAGTGGGGGAGCATGAACATTCTGAGTCTGAGGAGGACAAGACCGGCTCAGCCAATCAGAGCTCAGCAACAGGACCTGTCATTGTTCATGAGGTTGGGCGAACTGGCAAATTAATCCGTCTCAGAAACACATTGAGTGAGGTAATGTTTGTGTGTGGAACAACACTGTATAAACCTGCTGTTTACTGCAAAATCAATGTTCTCTTGTTTTCATGTAAATAATTATATGACATGCAACAATTTATTAACACACTATTTTAACTGTAACATTCATTTGTTACTCTCTCTTTCTGTCATCCTAACTCTCGTGCCTCATTTTCATCCTGCAGGACCAAAATCTGGGAGAATGGAATTTAGAAATGCAGATCAACGACACACAACCCATCACATACACATTTCCGAAATCATACAAGCTCAAGGCTGAAAGAATCATCACTGTGAGTCTTATTTTATTTCTCACTTTATGTTGTTGCATTTTTATTATTATCTTCTTTCACCTCTGTTGAGTTTCCGTTGAAATCAAAAATATGTATAACGACAATAATGATATTAAAAATAATAATTGTATTGTTGGATAATTCTGCTTGTAAATCTTTGATCTTTGCATGTTTGCAGATTGTGGGGCCAACTTCTGGTACTGATCTGGTGTGGAGGGACTTGAAGTCCTGGAACCCCGGAGACAAACTCAAGTTCACCCTCACCACCAACAAGAGAGAGATCAATTCAGTATATGAAACATAATAATTAGCCTGCTGTCATACTATTTTTTTACCTGACCTTTCTGCTCCTTTTTACTACAATAATCTCCCATTTTGCTGCTTCAATCAGCAACAGAAAGCACCATAGAAAAAATGATCACATTAACACATCAGAAACATCAGGACTCAGATCTTCCTGTAAAAACCCAGATTGTAGTGATGCTCTGTCAACATGATGTCACGTCTCTCTTTAATCATAACATCATGAATATTAAATCAAACTCTACGTTTTTGTTATTGTGGTAAGTTCAGCAATTCATAACATGTTTTATTTGAAATGTGGTGAACATCTGCATCTTCCTATTTGGACACATTACTGAAAAAAACTCATCATGAAGACAAAATATAATTCTAAAATCAAATATTGAACTGTTATGAAGACATGCACAAAATCAACATGTGAGCTAACATAACTCAGGGATCTTCGTTATTCTGTATTTGTTTTATTTAACTGTAATTGAATGTATATAGGCTAGCCAATATAGAATTTTGTAATAAAGAGATAAAAAGACAAATACACGTTTGATTTCAGTTCTGTTGAACTCCAAGTATTTAATCGGCAAAGACCTTTCTAATTTATTGTCTTTGTTGTGCATGTGTTAATAAACAATTGTTCACTCATGCTGATGTACATTTATGATCAATATTTGCTTTGAAACACATCAACTTCCAAATATGTTTTTTATTTGTTCTGTGAAATGCTAACTGAGTTAAAATATAATATGATCCCACTTGCCATTATCACACATCACGTATCACTGTGGCTTAATTTTACTATGGTCACTAAACGCAACGTACCTGTGGACTTGGGTCGTGCACCCCGGGGGTACAGCAGTCAGACCTTGCTGTCCCCTTGGTAAGTGCACAAGTTATGAGCTCCATCATCGTTTTTATTATCTTAATTTTATATAAAACGAGTGGTTTATTTTGTTTGTGAAACGTATAGCTCCCAAACGGTCGAGCACGCTCTTTTAATGTAAAGTTAACGGTGGTTTTCTTTATTTATTTATATAATGTGGCCAGTGCGACATGTGACGCTAGCTAACAAGCTAACCTCTTTTTATTTTGCACTTGCAGTGAGACGTATGCGTGTGTGTGTAAACCGGGACTGACTGACCGATTAATCCTTCGCTAGATGCTGTGAATAAATGGCGGGTTTGCCAAAATGATGAGTTTCCTTCGCATAATTAACACAAGGCAACGACAGAGTACACAACCGCTACACATAGGAGCGGGGAAAGGAGGAGAAAAAAAGCGTTTCAAATATCCACAGCATCTCTAGGTCGGCTTGGAGAGGCCGCAAGCTTCACAGCAGCCTCTGCCAGACCTCACCAAAACCCTGATGCTAATTATTATAAATAAGCTAAAGAGGAAGCTATCGTTTGTTATTTTGCAGTGTACTCTTAGTTTGCCACAAATCTAAAATCTTACTGAGATAGTCTATGCATCTGCAGAGCAAACAGAGGACAGGAGAGATGTTCATTCCCACAACATTTCACTCAGTTTATCATGTTAAATATGATTTCATTTATTGGCATTTCAGATTTGTTGCTTACTGTGGCTATATATTTTTATTCCATATATGAAAATGCTTTGTATGTGTCATATTTCAACTAAAAGAAACACCACTTGTTGAAATTATGCATTTACCATCTTTTTGAGTTGTTACAGAGCTACTGATTAGCCTTAAGTATCCGATTTGTGGGAATTTGAAAAGAATTAAAATGATCTATCCAAAAACATTTGCTGTGATAATTTGCTTCCACATGCTTCCTAAGGACCATCACCTTATTTGGATCCCTTTATTTCTAATTCCCTCGTCTATATTTTGCTCATAATTTGATATGAAGCCTCATTGTTCTCTATTCTGATTCCGTTTACACTGTTTAAATGTTGATTCTGCATTATTCTTGATACATATGGCACAGCTCTCTCTCTCAACAACATGAAACTAGACCAGCAATGCTCTACTGCTTTTTTGAAGAGAGGAACAGAATCACAGCGGCAAAAATCCAGGATTTTCTTAGTTTAAGATTTAACATATGTGGAAATGGTTCAGATTCTGTATAAAAGATGTGTAATTTTTTAGATCAGAGCGATATTTTCAAATATTTTGACAGCATATTATAAAAAATACATTGGTTTGACAGTGGTACAGTTAATTTTGGTTACATGATTCTGTAGTTTTAATGTAGTATTACTTGTAGTATTCTGTAGTTTTAATGTATTATTTTTTCTTTGTGTTATTGTCCTTAAGCCCAAACCAACAACTTTCTACATTTGACACAGTGCCCTCTCAAGCAGCAACTACAGCAAGCTGTGTCACAAGCAAAGTCATCTGGCTATTCAGGTAAAACTAAACAATTGTGTAGTGCTTTGCACTTCATAAGTTGTAAGAAGTTTACCATTATCACAGAATATACATACTATTCCAAATTAAAATGGAGCAGAATATATTTTGAATTGTAAAGTTATGTGTTGCGGCGCATAAAATGTAATGTATACAAAAGTTGAAAGGACAATCTGATGTTATATCTATTCTAGTGATATGAATATATAAATGTAATTTTGCTTGATAAGTTTTGCATAATGCATGAAAAGCAAAAAAAATGAAATTTGACACAATTAAGTGAAGTATACCTAAGGCTGATCATTGCCTTTTATAACAAATCAATAAAAGAAACAAAATGCATCCTTTCAATAAGTAGTCTTTATTGTAAGTGCATTCTGGTGTTTTTTTCAGTTTGATGCATTCCTAAAAGTCTCTAAATTAACTCAATATCTCATAACAAAAGAATCTAAAATGTCAATGAATTAAATCATATTTCTGACATGAAAAACAGAGTGAAATTTGGGGTAATGATAAGGCCTGTCTCCTGCTCATGGGCATCATTTATGCCATGAACTTGAGTTTCCCCCCCAAAAACGAAGGACACTTTTGATAGCTTCTTCTAGAGCTTGATGTCCTTAAGATGTCCCCAAAAATCCTGTCTCTGCGAAACAAGCTTATAGCTTGAGTGCACATGTTTGACCCATGAGTTGTCCTTTCAAAGTGGGCGCTAAAAGAAAAATACGGCACAGTTGCTTATGTGGCTATTTGTCTATTTTCTTATTTTTCTCTCGTTTTAATGATGTAATTTTTATTTTAACTTGTTGCACTGTATTAAACATGTAGCCACGTAGAGTGGCTAAGTTTTGGGAACAAAAGAAAAGAAGTTGGATCAGCATTTTCAAGTTAAACCAGAGGTTTTCAACTGGTGGGTCGTGGGGCCATTTTCAATGGGTCACGGATCTGAGTGTGGGCATGAAAAGAGTGAAGGGCGAAATATCGCACTTTTTAGTGTCAAGATGCTCTGCTTTTTGTAGGATATTACTCATGATACAGAAACAGACATTTAGAACCTCAGCGCAAAACACTGTTCTTTAAGATGAAATGTTTTAAGATGAAACCAATAATAAGCATGTCTTTTAAGATGCACTGAGGGTTCCTGAAGCATGTCAAATGTTTTTTTTGAGAGTTTAAGTTTAAAAAGCCTGTCCCAAGAGATAGGCTACATATGCTCTATGCAAACAGTTCCTCAACTTTTCCTTGTGCCTTTAACAAGCTACCTCAAACCCCTTTTAGCCACCCTAAGATGAAATTTCTGTCATCATCTACTCACCCCAATGCCGATAGAAGGACTGAAGTTTTGTCAACATTCATGCTCTTCTGGGAGTTTGCCGAGATGTTTGTTTCTCACAAAACTGCAGTGAACAGCAACTTGGCTTCAAACATCCAAAAAATGTCATGAATCAAATCATCTGAAGTAATCCAAGTGTCCTGCAGCTTACACATTGCTAGATGTTTTGAAAAAAACATAACTATCAAGTGTATTTTAACTGTGAGGTGCCCACACTTGAAAAGGACCAGACTTGGGATTTCACTCTGAAGAATATTTATTTTGATCAGTTGAAGTAGCAATGTAATAGGATCAGGATTCGAAGTAATAGGTGAAAAACCTTTAAAGAGGAAAAAAAACAAACAAAAGAAATCCCAAAAAGCATTTTAAATAAACAGGTATATTCCAAACACAGGAAAGGTCAAATGCATTTTTTCCCTACAGGCAACAGCTTGGTTTTTTACCCTGCATTTTACTAGATTTTCCATATAAACTATACCAATCTAAAAAATTGATCTCATCAGTTTAACACCTCTTTAAACCATGCAGTAATAATTTCTTTCAAACTTTACCTCTAACATTTAACACATTTACCACATTAAATACAAAACAGACAAAGGATCCAAACGAAAATCTATATGAAACAAGAGTCCACATGAGCTTACCGATGCCTGTCATAATCAGAAAGTCCCAATTCCTCACAGTGAATGCGTTTGTGCCTCTGCTGAACTCTTTCTCCGTCGAACTCCAGTCAAATGAACGATGCGCGTATTTGAAACACTATTTTAACTGGGAGCGAGCTACTAATCACCCCAATTCAATTCACCTGGTTGAGCCGGCACCAGAGCGCGCACACAGTCACGTGTGGGCTGGCATGCAGAGCGCGCGCAGGGGAGGCGGCACGCAGGAGGAAAAAGAAAATGACAGATACACGGAAGAAGACAGCCACACCTCCACCGAGTTAGCGCGACAATAACAAAATTGTGTTTGGGCTTTTTTTGCTCTGCTTTGCTTCCTCTGTGGTGCTGCGTGAACACGGATGGGCTGGCTGGAAGTTAGTAGTGTTGAAGTTTGCGTGCGGCGTTGGAAGGAGCATGCATGGGAAGAGCAGCAGAGCAAACAAAGCTGAAAACACAAGTTTGTAATGTTTTTTACAAATGTCTTGGCATGTGTAAGCTACAGGACACTTGGATTACCTCAGACAAGCAGTATGGAGACATTTTATTGATTATTGATGTATTTTTGGACGTTTGAAGCTAAGATACCGCTCACTGCAGTTGAGTGGAAAAAATGTCTCTCAAACTCGCAGAAGAACAAAACTTCACCAATCCTATTGACAAAGGGGTGAGTAAATAATAACAAAAAAAAATCATCTTAGGGTGAACTATACCTTGTTGTTTTGCCATGCAAACTTGCTGGAAAATGTTTCATTGAAAAAACTTATTTTTTCACTTAAGAAAAATAAATGGATTGTTTAATTAAACAGTTGCCTCATTTTTTTTAAGTAATTGTTTCAATAAACAAAAAACATTAAGAACAAATTTAGGCCATTTAAACTGCAGAAGAATTATGTCAAATATTGTGTAAATGTTACTTAAATATAATGAACTTATATCTGCAAGTAAAGTTTACTTGATGACCGCCCTTGTAGAATTTACTAGAAATTTCAAATTTCAAAAACTTTCCTAGGTTTTCCCAAGTAAATAACACTCAAAACATTTTTCTGTGTATTTGTTGTCTTAACTAGTTCCGTTTCACATTTACTATGTGTTTAAAACTGTGGCCGTTACGTTTAAATAGAACAGTCACATGACTACAGTTACATGACCAAACCGCCACCGTGCAACAGTTAATGGAACGGTCATACGTGTCGTTTTGCGAGTCTTTGGAAATTGACCTTTAATGTCGTTTAGGTATGAGGATGTGTTGGTTATTGTGTTTTTTATGATTTCAGATTCTTATTTCTTTGAGGTCCAGTCCAGTTCTTCTGTTCCCATCATCACTGGCTTGGCTGTTAGTTTGGCTGTTTGCATCATCCTGTTTATTCTGTTACTTTTTTATGTGTGGAAATGGAAACAAAACAAAATCACAAATTAATTGCAGTGTTTTGTACATGTCAAATGATTCTGATGTTTAGGGGGACTAGTGATAATGTGTACATGTAATGTTATTTGACTGAAATGTCAGTGTATGGTAATGTAGTTACTAAACATGTGGTGGTTTGTCTACTTTTTCATCGGTCAAATTTGGGTGTTTTAAACCTCATTTTAGACTCAAATTTCTCATGTGCTGTGATTTTCAAAAAGAAAAGTAAATGTATTTTAACACTACTGCCTTTTTTTACACAGAAATGAAGATAGACAGATGTCTAAATCTCTGTTAACCAATAGTTATCAAAGAAGGAGGTGTACTTTATTAATCACTCTAATTTTTTATTAGTTTTTTTTTAATTTAAATTAAATTAAATTAATTTCTTTGGACCCTGCTGTTATTTTACACACACACACACACACACACACACACACACACACACACACACACACACACACACACACACACACACACACACACAAACAAAGCTCTGAAATGCTGTATACATTTTTTAAGTTTTTACCCCTAAAACATGTTATATAATATTAAATATGTTTAAAGTTGTAAGGCGACTCAAAGACCATGTTTACAATGTTTATACAGTTATCTACATATTTGTAAGTATTTACATATTGCATGTTTAATTATCTAAATCAGCAGTTATTTCCAGAATTCTCTGTGGTTTTCCTTACATTTACCTCAGTCTTAGCTCTGTTAGCGTCTGATTGGTTAGTTCAGCTACAGAAACAAGGAAGTGTTGTTGTGGAGCTGATGAAGTGAATAACAGTAAAGTGCTGCTTAACATTATTATGTTATTATTATCTGTCTCCATCCGGCTGTTTCTTCTTATTTAGAGTGATCCAACCACCACATACAGTGTCAAACTCTCACGTTACAGATTAGGTTAGATCATCTCAAAATAAAAACTTAAAATGTTGAGCTACACTTAAAACCATCTGGTAATAATTAAGTATTACTGCAGTGGACCAATCATTAATATGCACCAGGTTTTGGTTTAAATGAACAAAATCATTAAGCTCAAGTTATTCTAAAAGAAATAGTAAAGCATACTTTTTATATAATTTACTGTAAATATGTGTGAAATAAAAGAAATCTGCAAATGGCAGTAAGTTAGTATAGAGGGTTTTCACGACGCATCATCAGACCCGAAGTCGCCATGTTGGAGGTACTCCGCATCACAACAAAGCACAGGCACTGAAGTAGATCCCGAACGGCATCTTGGACGCGTTTTGATGAGCTTTTCTGTTGTTTAGACATAAAGTATTAAAGTATCCAAAGTGCACAATACTCCATTACTCCATTCAGTTGTTTACACCGAGTGCTCCAATATGGCCGATCATCTAGGTTACCGCCCAGAACGTGACGTCGGTGAAAACCCTCTATATGGGCAGTGTTAACAGGAAATGCTTTTATTTTGAAGTGCAAGAAAGTGACCTGCTTAGTGCTTTTGTCACTAGTTTTAATGATGAAATGTTTGTAAGATTTCCGCGCAAAATAAGCGGGGCTTGCATGATTTCATAATCCCTGTGTGACAGGATGAGGTTTTCCCCTCCCTCTTACCTGTGCACGGGAGTGCGCAGCACACCTGGGGCTCATCCCCTTTGATTGGGAAAGGTGGGGGCATTATTTAAGCCTGTGTGTGGACTTGTTCTGTTTGTCTTCTCTTGCTGGGTGTGTGGAGATGTGTCCGGGTTGGTGTGCTGTACGTTTTGCCGCTGCCCTAGGTCGTCAGTTTGCTGCGGTGTGGTAAGGGCACTTTTTCATCTTTGTACCTTTTTATTGTTTTGTTCCGTGCATGTGGCACTAACATGCGTTCTTTCATAGAGCGGATCCTGTCTTGGCTGTGGATTTCCCCACGTGGTGTTGGGACCACAGCAAGGAAGAATCAAACTGGATATTAAATATTATCTTGTAAACAGCGGATTCAGAGCAGCGGCCTCTGAGATAAAGAAGTCATGACCAAAAGGTGGTCATCCTGAACAAAGAGCACTGTTTAAACTCATCTGAAACAAAGAGCACTGTTTAAACTCATCAGGTAACAAAGAGCATGTGACCTGCTCAAGAACACTGATTTCCGATCGGACCATGGACCAGAGGGCCGCGACCAACTGACTGGGGGAATAAATACGCTGAGAACTGACTAAACTTTGTCTTCCACTGGTGGCTGAAGGAAGCGCGCAAGTGCTTGTGCTAAAAACTTCTACTTTCTGGCGAAAGTGGATTTATCTCTCGGTGTTGTGAAGAACACAACTGGATCCTGGAAACACGCACCTCGTGTTTCAAAACTGCAGAAGAGAACACCGTTTCTCGCACGTTGTGATTTATTAATCTGATTGAACCGCCGAGTCCAATCCGTTTGCTGTGAATGTACTCTGATCACAGTGCATTGTTGATATGTTGTGTTGATATTGCAGCTAGCTTGTTAAAACTGTAATTGCTACCTGCTAACTCTCCTTTCACTGAGTTTTAGTTATTGTACTGAGTGAGAGAATCAGGTTTTTCAAAGTGTCTTTCTTTCTCTAAGGGGCTTTCTTTCTCCTTTCGCTAACACACAGCACAAATATGGACATATAGCTACACACACGCGCTAAGGTGAACAGCTGACCAAACAGCGAGTCACATAACCCGCAGAGCGCACACCGCTCCACAACGGCGCTCCTGTGTGTCCCTGTGTTTTCCCTACGTTAGTTATAGAGCTAACTGGCTAGCCTAGCCACGTGGATCCTGCAACGCAGCCCACTGCCGCCCTCTTGGGGGCTAACTAGCTTTTGTGCAGCTAACACCTAGCTTAGCTCCAAGGAGCTAACGGCTAGCTAATCTGGGCGTAACCAAGCAACCACGGGTTTCGCCCCTCCCCCTCCTATTTTCACATACACACACACACACACACACACACACACACACACACACACACACACAGAGACATGGTCACTACATGTCTGTCGTTTGCTTTGTTGGATTGTACTTAAAAGAAACGTATATTGGTTTTAATTGATCAAAGGATTATTGATTGGCCATTGATAATTTTGAAGTTAATAAATTCTACTATACTTTAATTAGCAGTTGTTTATGGTTATTTGTGTACCTACTGTAATAACAAGCTGGCTGAACACAGTCTGTGCTCGGACTCACACTTCCTTTTGTCCCTTTAAGAATGCCAGATAGATTAACCAAGTTAAGGTCGGTATTTTAAAGGGAAAAACATCACTAATGAGACTATTTCACAGATCAATGTTGGCCCCTGAAGTTTCAGGGTGGTGCCCCGTTTTGATTTTGTTGATTTGATAAAGTTATTAATAACAATATTCATAACTTTATTAATATTGATAAACATCTTTGATAATATGCCAATAACTAGATCTGTACCCTACCGGAACCCAACAGTGGGTAGACGTATACCTGGGCTGCTGGCGTTGGGTCTTGGTAAGCTGCATGTCTCCCTGTCTCAACCCATTTGGCGTTACCAAGATCTGACAGTCTTATTTGTTTATAGTGTGGGCCGCTGTATGCGTGTGCGGAGTGGGTGCCTCCGCCGGGGTCTGAGGGCAGCGTGTCCTGTTAATCGGTAAGTTGCCCTGTCTGTCTGCCTGCCTGCTTGTTTTAAATACATTGTGGTCCTGTTTTAATGGTGTGTTTCACAACACAGCTGGACCGGGCTGCAGCCTTATACATGCTGCTGCGGGGCTATCGTGGTGCCACAACTAATTAAAGGGCCAGTACTACCTGGCGCGTTCTTCCCCCACTGATGCTGTTCTGGATTCTGGTAAAAATATTCTGGATATAGCCTAGAGAGTGCTGGATGCAGAGCGTTCTGGACTGATTGGTGTTGGAGCGGATGTAGCTCTCCTGGAGTATAGGCTAAGGGGTTGGAAAATTCTGATAACTGTACAAAAGGATTGTTTTAGATCAATGTTGTATATTAACTGTATCTCTTGCATGGTGTGATTTTGGTTCATTTTGTTTAGTTTTTCTTTTCATTATGCATGGTGGTTTATTGATTTGAATTGTTTTGTTTATTATTTTTCTAATATCATCACTTACCCTTTTAACAGAAAAGATATTGCCATTTAAAACATATTTAACTAAATAAAATTGTATATTTTTATAATTACTTTATTGTCTCTGACCCCTGATTTTGAGAACAAACCTGTGTGCTTTTAAAGGTCTTGGGCCTATCCCGAGTGGCGTTGTCGGACATTTTTAGCTTCTCGAGTGTCATAGGCCACTCGCGTACTGCCACACCTGCATTTTTGTTGCAAAAAAGTCACATATATCTTAGCAGAAAGTTATCATTCCATCGCATTTGTTAAGAAAACGTGCCGCATAATCAAGGATTTTTGCCCGCAAAATCACAAAAAAACTCCGTTTTGTTAACACTTTTTTTGTGTGAAACTGCAGCATATTGGTAAGTAAAATTTTAAGTTTGAATGACACCTGTCTGTTTTTTTATTAGAAGCTTCAATTACAGAACAAAAAGTAAAATGTAATATCATTCACCAGTAGATAGCAGTAGCAGCTTTGCTACGTTAGCGACTGGCGCTAATTCTTCCTCTGAAGAGAGTTAACGTTATCCCGGTCGGAGCACGTGGCAGTCAGATTAGCAGCAAACAGAGAAGCTATTTATCCAAAACTGTCCTTTTGCTGTGTTTGCAGGTGAGAAAAGCACCATATGTACATTTATGTTCAGTTTATTTTCATGTAACGTTAGTGGGGCCATGTTTTTATGTTTAGAGAGTCATTTATGTTAGAAAATAAGGCAGCTAACTAAAGCTAGCTTAAAATGATACTCTGGGCAAGTTGTGCATGCTAGCTGCATGGCTTTATGGTAGTGAAGTGTATTACTTTGTGTTCTATGTAAGATGTGACGTTAAAAGTCTGAGTCTTTTGTAGTAGTAGCAGGCTGCACATTTCATGTTGTGTTTCATAATGGATTTTTTCATGACAGTTTTAGTTACCTTAATTTCATTTATTAGAATCCCATTAGCTGTAGCCGAAGCAGCAGTAAATAAAGTTGCTGAATTACTTGTGGCTGTAATACTGGTTTAACCCTGGTGTTGTCTTGTGGTCGACCATGAATTTGTTGTCCTTCTTGGTCACAATTAACACTTTGTTTTTTAACCTTTTTTAAATTATATTTTTGACACATTTGATATGTTTGTCACTTTTTTTTCGTCACTTGTTTCAATGTTTTTGTCACTTTTTTTTCCTAAGTTTTCGATGCTATGTTTCACTAGCACCAACTTATTACCAATAGTTTTACACTTATTTTTGGAATTCATGATCAATAAATCTCATTTATAGGACCTAATTTTGAAATAATTAATGATTTTGACTAATATTAGAGGAAGTATGTTGGTGGAGAATCACAGACGTGTGGATGTCAAAGTTTAGTCAGGTTTTGAAACCTTTCAAATGCTATAAAATTTAATACCCACAATTCAATGAAAGTAGTAATCGAGTACTTGCAATTGTACTTCATTTTTTGAGTAATTTGGTTAAAAAGAAACCCATATTTCTGATATAGAAGTTTTGAGAACGGGTCAAATCTGACCCGAGAACAACATGAGGGTTAAAAAGAAGTTAGCCTGGTCTGAGCATAAGACAGTCAGGACAGCAGCAAAAAGAGAACAAGACTGTAAATGTTGTTTGCAGGTTGATGAAGTTTCTGCAGCTTCAGCCTGAACTTCATTCTCCCTCTGGTTCTTTGTGTTGATCGGCCCTGAAGATGGTCCAGTGGTGAAGGACAACAACCGGTGACGTGGAGACGTGGCATCGAACCGCAACTTGGATGCAGGTATGGATGGATGTTGGTGGAGATGGATTGGATGGAGGTACGTCACTCAGGTGTGTGTGATATATGTGTGTGTGGCTTAATTTTTCTGCTCCACACAACAAACACTAAAAAATTTCAATCGCAATTTTGCTTCTTTTTCAACTCTGGGTCCAACTTGAACTTCAACTTACACCCTGACTTGGTCAGATGACCTGAGGTACGTCAATCAGGTGTCTGTGATGAATGTGTGTGTGGCTTCATTTCTCTGCTTCAAACACGATTTTGTGGCAATTTCAACTTCAACCGTCAACCGCAGGGGACAAAGAAAAGGTAAGTTTATGTCAGCTCAGGTGTGTCCAGCTAGCTAGATTAGCAAGCCAGCTAGCTTGACGAGCTTTTGGCTGATTTTGTTATCACTTTACATTATCTGCAGGCTGTTCTACTGACATGGCGGGTGATAGTGGGTCAGGTTTCATCTAAATTTCAGTCCTGGGTTATTGGATATCAGATATGTTTGTTCAATTTATATATGCAGTCTATTGTTTTCTGCAATAATTTGAACTGGTACTAAGGCTTTATTGATTTCACTCTTTATCTCTCTCTCTCTCTCACACACACACACACACACACACACACACACACACACACACACACACACACACACACACACACACAAATATGAAAATATACTGAAACAATTTATTAATCATGTTTTTTTTAACATACTGATTTACGGCAGCAGTGAACATATGCACAAAATGATTTGGACATTTATTTACTTTTGCTGATGTAAAATGTGTTGATACAGTACAATATGTTTTGTTGAAAGCATGCAATTGTTACAATCTAATAGTCCTGTAAATTACTCAGCAGCACAACACAGCGATTACACAGTTTGTCCCATTATTATTATTATTATTAGTCTGAGTGAAAGTACGCAGCTCATTTCAATAAACTGTGCATCAACACACAGGCACAAGTTAATGATCAACTCTAGCCATAACCCCAGACATCATCCGTTATCACCACGTTATCTAACTGACCAGTCAAGTCAAACAAGCCATATCAGTTAAACAAACAAGAAGCATTTTCACTTTCACTTTGAGTTTATCTGCACAGTCAGAGTCTGGGAAAGTGGGTTGTTTAATGGCCAGTTGCTTTAATACCAAAAACGTTACAATTTCCTGTAAATTAATACAATCAATTAATTCCAGAATCCAGTTTTTAAAATGCATGGCCATATCTTACACATTGCACCTTTTATGCCAAACAAATATACTGCGCCTTCCAAGTGTTCAAAGAACCCCTTAAATTAAATTGTTTTTAGAAAGGAAAAGCCTCAAAACAACAATTAATCCAATGCATGATGATGTTTGGGGGTCAGCAGTGGAATAATCTAGAGCAGGGGTGTCAAACTCAATTTCCCTAAGGGCCACACTGGAAAAAGAGAATCCCACCAAGGGCCAGACATGTATAGTTTATTGACATGCTTTTATTTCATCGAAAAAGTAAAATATCTTCGACTCAATTATTGCATGTATCATATAGTCTTCTCACTTACAGTTGGGTCCATATAAAGCCCTGAAACCACACAGCTGACTCACAACAACCTCTTTCACAGCCTGAATATTCAAACTCTCTGATTCTGTGGGAATTTCTGAGTCTCAAAGTCGGCAAATTTGCCAAATTTGCCAAATTCTGCTTTGAGTGTGTGGGTTTGGCGCACAACTAGGCGGGCCAAAATTGATTGTGAACCTAAATTGATATGCGGGCCGGATCAGAATGTGCTGATAGATGTATGATAGATGACATTTCTGCAGGGGGCAGAATAAGACTTATCATTGATTGCCTGCTCTTTGTCTTCTAATTCCATCACAGACTTGAGTCACAGGGTTTGTCTCTGTGTGCACACAGAAATACATTTAAGTTTAAAGTTGCTGCTTAGCTTAACCAGTACTTACATGCACTTTTACTAAACTTCGAATACTATTTCTTTTCTCTACACTACTATCTTGTAATACACTGACAAAAATGCAGTGTTACAAGTAACATAGAATGCACATATGTTTTATATTGAACACCACTATAACCACCAAAGAGCTGTTAGAAAAACTTAAAATGAATTGTGTCTCAATAATTCATAACATATTATTACAGTTTTAGTTACATTGAGTACTTGTGAGTGTAATACGGGTTTAGAAGGAAGTTAGCCCAGTCTGAGCATAAGACTGTCAGGACAGAAGTAAACCGAGAAGATGATATTCATCCAAGACTGTAAACAGGTTGATAAATGAGCAGTTTCCGCAGCTTCAGTCTTAGGTCCTTTTCCTCCTGGTTGTTTGTGTTGATGGGCCCTGAAGATGGTCCAGTGGTGAAGGTCTTTGACTGGTTAAGTGGATGACCTGAGGTATGTCGCTCAGGTACGTGTGTGGGTTAGTAATGTGTGTGGCTTTATTTCTCTAGCTCCAAACAATGAACACAAAAAATTTCAACATTTGCGATTTTGCTTCGATTTGAACTTGTGAATTTCCATCGTTTACCAACGAGGAGGGAACAGAGAACGGGTAAGTTCATGTCAGCCCAGGTATGTTAAGCTAGCTAGCTTAGCCAGCTAGCTAGCTTGACAGGCATTATGGCTGATTTAGTTTTCTTTTCACATTTTGTGCACAGAGCAGAATTAATTTAGGCATCATATAGACAAAGACAACTAACTGGTTGTATGTATATAAGTAATAAATAATAATAATAAAAATTAAACAGAAGAAAACAAGAAACCTGAAACCTTGTCTTGTTGCTGCTGTCTAAGTATCAGACTGAAATAAAGCTGAAGTATATTGTAAATAAAATGTCCTAATCCAGTTTATTTCTGATGTTGTTGCAAACTGTAATCCGACTCACTTTGGCTTCAACGTACAGTAATGTGGTGCAACCCTGGGTTAGTGGACTAGACACTGACCATACAACGTCTCCAGTTTAAATCTGACTGGGACTTAACTTTGTTGTATATCTTCCCCATTTCCTTTCATCTCTACTGTAGCCGGGTTATGTTCAGTGACAACCTTATTTAACATTTTTGCTTCATACAACTCCCTTTCACGTTGTCGTGTGATAGTTTATTAATATAAAAGTATTGATTATAGCAGGTTTAATTATTAAACGTTGAAATTAAGAACAAGTAAATTGATCTCTTTTTAATTAATTGGTATTGTTTAATTGTCCTCCCCTCTCTTTGTCTCTATGTCCTGCAGTTGTTTCTTAATTTGCTCCATGCTGTTCTCTACTTTGTCCTTCCTTTAGGTTCCATGTAATTATATTAATGTCATCATATGTCCTCTTCATTAGTTTGTCTGTGTTTATTTGCAGGTTTTGAAGTTCTCTATTTAACCATCTCTTCATTCTCCCTCACCAGTGTCTTTGCCTTTGCCTGCTCGTTGAGTTTTTCTTTCTGGTTTTTTCAGTCCCTTACTCAGTTCAGTCAATGTTTCAATAACCTGTGTCATGCCTTTCTCTTTTTTCTTTAACCTTTAATTTTCTTGTTTTCTATCATGAGCTGCTCTCTGCTTCCTTCTGCTTCCATCAAACCCTGCTGCTCTGTGGTGTTATTAAAGCGTGGTCTTCTTTTCTTTCTCTTCTTTTTTATCCTTCAGTTGTGTCTTGATGTCTGTGTAGAAACAGAAGCAGTGTTATACAGTTCTGTTTTACTGTGTTGTCTTATGTTATCAGAACCATAAACCTAAGAGATAGAAATGCATGATTTTTTTAAGGCAAATAAACATGTTTAACCATTAGGCATGTGGACTTGTTGGATATGTAGTTTTCAAAGCATTTTCTAATTCAGTGAGTCAGGTTACCCGTGGTTACTGGCAGGCTGCAGAGGACAAAAAAGCCAGAATCCAAACCAGTTGAACAGACACATAATAAATAAAAAGGTTGGTGGAACACATTCAGTTTACTTTCATTCAAACTTAAACTTATTGAAGGTTTAACAAAGTTTCAAAAAGTTACCTGACAAATACCCCAGAAACAAGGATCAGTTTAAGCTATATTTTGAATGTCAATATATGTTCTTAACTTTAATCATTTTAAAGCAGCCGCTGGATGAGATTAAAGGAAGAATTCAGTCACAATTTTGCAGTTGGATCATAAAATACTGTAAATAAGTAACCTGGTAAAAACCAGGTTAATTATTTCAACACTGTAGATGTACAGACACAGCAGCCTCCATAATGATTCCATTTGCTTTAACTTGGTCTGATAATTGCTATTACGATGCTGCAAAACTAAGTTGTGATAACATAAAGGATCATTAGAAAAGTATCAGGGAGAAGTATAATTATTTCATTTCCATTAGATTGTATTAATCTCTGATCTAAAGTAATTCAAAGTCCGCTAACCTTGAAATAAAGCTGCACGTTGTTTGTCCAGATTGGACTTTGGACAATTTCTGATTTCATGGTTTTATAACCAGATAAATCACGACAGCAGCTGGTTACCGGTTTTATACTGTTTTAACAGAAACTTTTCATCCTACAGACACATCAACCAACTGCTGCAGTGAGGACTTTCTTTTCTGCTTAAACTTTCTATTTTTACTCCAATTTGATTAACTTTTTGGAAGACCAAACCAAAAATTTAGAAAACTAAACACACAAATTTCTACGAGAGTAGTTTTACTTGGAGTACAAAGTGAATGTTGGAAAACAACAGTACAAGAGAAGAACATACAGTATGCAGCATTTTAGCATTTGTTTTCCTGTTTTTTTAACTTAACACTTCAAAAAAATAAAGGAAAACTTCACATTGGTCTCATCTGAACATGTTAAATCTATTTTAATATCTGCATAAAATTGAGAGAAATATACATTTTACATACAACGTTGTTGTGTTTTGTCTGAACTGAATGTTATGTTTTACCCTATTTGTAATGATTTGATGTTTGATTATATGTCAGCTAGAAGAATAATGAAGTTGAATTAATTTGGCATAGTGCTGCTATATATTTGTTGGTCTATTTAATATTAAATATATTTGTCATGGTGAAACTGTGACATGATTTTGAACAGACGATGAAACGGCAAAGTTTATTTATACATCTACAGCAGACTGTTGGCCCAAACTGTTCAAATACACTCACACAATGAGGACAATTTGACCAATGAAAATTTGAAATAAAAACACACAGGCATGTATTAAAAACCAAAAAACATAGTCGGTAAAAAATCACAAACAATTAAAAAAAAAACATGCAAATGAAAAAACATCCGCAGATACAGATATGTCACATACTAACTGCAAAAAATGTTCCTTATCTTGATAACTAAAGTACAGTTCCTAACTAGGCCATCCAACATTTAAATCATCTAAAGCTGGTTTTCAAATGGCTGCCTTTGTTTGTTTTAATTCTCTATAGCTTCATCACCATGTGACACCTTTCACATTATCATGTGATGATACATGATTTATGTAAAAATATCGGTTTATAGCCTATTTAATAATTAAGATGAGGAAACCACTCCCTCCCCTCTTGGAGTCAAGTTTCCTCTGAATACCCTCTGTCTTGTCCAGTTGTTTCTTTATTTGCTCCATGTGGTTTTGTATAATTTCCTTCCTTTAGGTTCTCCGTAATTTTATTAATGTCATATGTCCTCTTCATTGTGTCCATTTCCAGTTTTTGAAGTACTTTCTTTCTCTCCTCCAGGTTCCAGCTGTTCTTTGTTATGATCTCTTTGAGTTTTAAGTATCCATGAGCTTTGATAGCTATTTTATCTCCCTCCTTCTCTGATACTTCTTTCTCCACTGAATTAACCTTCTCTTCATTCTCCTTCGCCTGTTTCTCTGCCTTCTCCTTTTGGTCATGGAGTTGTTCTTTCTGCTTCTTCAGTTCCTGTCCCAGTTCAGTCAATGTATCAATAACCTGTGTCATGTCTTTATCTTTCTTCTGTAACTCCTCTTTTATTTTCTTGTTTTCTTCCATGAGCTGCTCTCTGCTCACTTTTGCTGTCATTAAACCCTGCTGCTCTATGGTCTTATCTGCCTCTTGGTTTTTATTCTTGAGTTGCTTCTTGATCTCTGTGTTGAAACAGAAGCAGTGTTGTACAGTATAGAGATCATCAGGACCTCTGACTGTCTCTGGAGGTCCAGCAGAGAGGAGGTTTCCCTCACCGTCCAGCCACAGCACCTCAGGTTCTGGATACCAGCCTTCAGACCTGCAGTCTAACATCACTCCGCTGGTGGCCTTATGGATGCCTGCTAAACTGATAGCAGGTGAGGAGGCAGCACCTAATGATGTCAAACAGACATTATTGGTCCAATCTTTGGATGATGTACAGCATCCTTTATACCTCACTCATCACATCAGTGTACAGATATTGTACAATTCTAAGTTAGAAGAGTTCTATATATAGAACATTGTAGTCACTTCACCTACCAACAAGAAGCTCAACAAGATATTCTTTATTCAGTTTTGGGAAGTAGCATCTGTATGTCCCGCTGTCAGAGATCTTAACTGAGGACAGTGTCAGTGAAAAGTCTCCGAGCGTCAAATTGTTGATGGACACTGATGCTCTTCCCTTGTAGGCCTTGTTTTGGTCAGTCAGAAGTTCCTGACCATCGTGCCATACAAGGACAAATCTGGGTTCCAGGTCACGTCTTCCCCACTCCATCGTCATAGAAACGGCATTCATCGGAGGTTCCAGTTGACATGGTAAAATGATGTCATCCCCGAGCATTGCCACGACGAGCTGAGGTGGACCTGTCTCCTGAGACTGACCTGGAAGACAGTAGGTCTGTGTTAATACACATTTGCCACCATGAGGTCAAATATTCACAGTAAACATGAACTGTTGATTGCAGCTTGTGATGCATCTATAGAGATTCAGATCTACAAACATTTCTTGTATGCATCAAGTGGCACGAATAAACTCAAAGTCACATACTGTAGTTACAGAATTTCAGTGTTTGTAATGCAGCGTTCGGGGGTTTTAGAAATGCTGATCACATTACTTTTTAACACTATCCGATCCAAAACGATACATGATCAAATGTTGTTGATAAGCAGGCAAAATATCATTCCCACAGGCAGACTATTCACATTCACTGTTTGTACTAATGCGAAAGTTAATGCACAATCGAATTCCTATATAACCCACGTAATCATGAGCCAGAATGTGCAGGTGTGCAAGAATGTCCATGTAGGTAGGGATGGGTCAAACAAACAGGACCTTTATCCAGGAGACTGCTCTTTATGTCCTGTGTGATACCACGAGTCAACATTGACTTAATTTAACTTACTTTTGTCAAGTAACTTACAAACTCAACTACTGCTACATGCATAAGTTACACGACAATTTTGTTTTTTGGGATCTTTTCCTGAACGTAACTAAGTAGTTTTGTTGCATTAACAGGTATGAGCAGGTGTACGGATTGCTCATGGTGCTCGACATTTGTAGGATAACACAAAAACATGTTGTGCAGATATATGAACCGTTGTATTAGGATATGTTAAAAAAGGAAATTCATTTATTTATTTATTTTCTAAAGTGATAAATTTCTACAAAAAGCAGCTCACACAACTAACACAGAAAAAAACGATCAATTAAATGTTCTGTCCAAGTGTCTTTACTGTCTATGCATGGAGTAAATGTCTTGCTGATTAGAGAAAACTGTGTAGTAATCTAAATCTAATCTAAAACTACAGCCACACTGTGTGTGTCTGTGTGTCTGTGTGTGTGTGTGTGTTACCTCCACGTAAGTGGTTTAGGAGTAGTAAGACAACGATGTGTCGGAAAACACTGACAGGTCTGAGAAGTCCATCCTTGATGTAAACCATCCTGGAGTGCTACAAATTCAAATACACTTTTATGAAATTTAAATTTGTAGAATAAAGGTATTTAAAGCAATATTGTTTTAATAAGTGTTTAGCAGCATTAATTAGCTGTGCAGCATCTGAAGTAGTGTGCATTAACAATGATAATAAATAGATTTGGCTGTCAAACTTTAAAATAACGTTAATTTCAAGGCCTTCAGACAGGATTAACATTACAGGAGGAGGTGGGAAATGAAATGCACTTTTTTAGGTTTGCTTCTGTATCAAATAAATCCAGTGACTACATCCATGGGTACAATGCAAGTGAAACTGTTAATAGCTAACTTTGCGTCCTTTAAAATGTAAATAAATTTAGGCTACAAACAGGACTCAAAAGAGAAATCCTGTATCCACTTGAGCCGACATTACAACAGCACATTTGATTAGCTTTTACCCTCCTGATGTCTTTAATCTCTTCGGTCGTCATATTGGTTCTCAAATAGGTTAACAAATCTTGGTGTTTGCATGTTCAGATTAGGAAAACCTTTTTGACCTGCTTCATTTTTAAACAAATTTCACACTGACCTGATGAAGTAAAGTAGGACAAGCACCTCTTCCTGCGTAAAAAGAACTCAGAGATCTACTTTAAAATGGACGTCAAATAAACTAGCCGGTTCACTGCAAAACAGGCTGTAGCTGCTGTAATTACAGTATAACAGGGTAGGGCTGTCACATGACCCACATACGCTCCGGACAGGATTAAAATCACTGAGCGGAGGAGGTAATATTAAAACCGCCTCCCCTAAAAGCATTAATCCAGTCTGATTGAGGCATAACAATTTCAATCAATATATCAAAGATATTTTCACATTTTAAATGATTAACCTTGGTTAGTTTTTATAACTTATACATGTAAATAATGCTGCATAACAATATTTATTTGTCTTCATCGGCACAACAATTACAGTCAAGCCTTTGTTGGCTATGAAATTCGGATCCCCATTAGCTGCCACTAAAATAGCAGATACTCTTCCTGGGGTCCACACACAATAAAACATAATATAAAAAAACATGTAAAACAAGACGTTTAACACAAATAAGTCTTGATAAAAACGTGTGTAAGACAAGTAATGTTTTCAGGTTGTTTCCATCAATGCTGCTTCAAAATGTATAAAGGAAAAAAACAGTAAAATGAGAATCCAAGATATAGACATAAAATAGTGCAGAAGTTAAAATGGGAATAAAATATATAATAAAACTGTGATAGATAAATAGAATTGTGACTTACGTTTCCATCTGTACTTGACATAAGCAGATAGAATAAAACTTAAAGCCAGGACACCACCCAGGCTCATGTGGTGACACACTGGGGAAATGGAGAACAACACACCATTCACTTTCCAATAAAAGTCCAAATATCTTCAGGTATGGCTGCTAATTAAGATGAATGTTTTGGTTCTTCAGAGCTTGTTGCATATTTTTAATGCATATTTGTTTTCTGGAAACCAAAATGCACTTTTGCTAAAAGGATGCCATGTGCAGAACCATGCTTTACTAATGCAAAACTATTATTTATGAATATGTAGTAACTACAAATGTAATTGGGCCAGATTTGAAAATGTAGAAAATGTGACATTTAGCTAATTAAAAACTACAATTTGTAAATGTTAGAAGTTGATTTAAAAATTATATATTTCACATTTTGGGTGAATTTAAGAGCGATAATACGACTTGTGAACATTAGAGTGCAAAACATATACTACTGCTACTACTGACCCCAAAATAAGTGTGTTAGTTACCTCCACATGTGTGTATAAGCAGAAGGATGAAGACGGTCTCAAGTGAAATTGATCCACTGATGGCTGTGAATGCAGGTTTAAAGAACAGTCCATCTGTCATGTTCAGCTTTGTGGGATTCTAAAAAAAGAAATGAACCGGCTGTAAATCCCAGAAAGAGTGGAATATTTAAGTATAAAGTGGTATTGATATAACAGGCAAAATAGTCATGACACCAAGTACTCAGACGGCACTGATGTGTTAGGATGTTTGCAGTAGATGGGTCAAACAAGATAAAAGTTAATTACAACTTACAAGTTAGTCTGGATCAATGGAAGTATACAGTATTTCAGGATAATTGCCTCACATCACGCACCGGATGTCTCTCACCTTCCAAACTGTGTGTTGCCATTCTCAAACTCTGTTCGCTTCGACAAACAACAACCAACTTCGAGCTAGCAAACTAAATGCCGAAAATGACAACTTTTAAACAAAATTTGGATCATGCAATAAGGCAGGTCCGCTTGGTTTTTTCTGGAAATTATTGTAAAGGTTTACAAAGAATATGTTTACAGCATTTCCTCTCTAACTGGGACGTTTTGGGACCGATTGGTGGGATTGCTGTAGACGAAGTACTCACAGTGATCTTACAAGTGGTAAGAGCAAATGAGGTTTAACCATGTATCCAGCTAATTTAAATAGCTTACGTTACTGTATTGTGTGAATACTTAACTTAATTTAATATTGTATGTGGCGTTTTGTTTTGCGGGGTGCATAGGTTCCACCAAAACAAGTTACTTCCTGAGACTATTTTGCAGAGCCACCGTGGCTCCGTCCGGAGCTTAGCGCTGCTCATGTCGATTGTGATTGGTTTAAAGAAATGCATACAACCTAGAGAACTTTCTCCTCCTGTCCTGGAATGTATGTTGTGTAGCCAGATGTTAATCCACACCACTGTGGAAATAGGGCTGGCAATGCAAGATTATAAGTTAGTTAATACTTTTAAAGACATGTACATGTAATGTACACCCTCTCTACGCAGGTGTTTAGTCATTCCTTAGTTACTCGTGGAAGGGTCAAACCAATGGGAGAACTTAATAATTTGTTAGTGAGAGTTAGTGAAAAAAAGTTAGCTACTTTCTCTTTATTATAATTATTTTGGGTTATTTTTTGGCACTTATTGAATGCATTTGCCATCACAGCTCTGCAGCTCATCAAGTGTACAGCAGCTCTGCTGGTGTTCAACCTTCCCAAATTATTTGAAGTGGCTGCTCAAATACCATTCAAGTCACTGGTACTTGCCTCCCGTACTGTGAATGATTCAGGCCCTCCTATATCCAGGACATGGTTAAAACCAAACACCCCAGGCCATCCACTACACTCTGCTACTGCCAATCGGGTCGCTACTCCCACACTACGAGAGGGCCCAGCTACCGCTTAACAAAGTCATGACTGTTTGTTGTCCTGGCTCCTCAATGGAGGAACGAGCTCCCACTGACATTATGTTAGCATAAACTCTACACATCTTCCATAAGATAACAAAAGTTGTTTCTAAATGTAGCACTAGAAGCAGTTCAGCATATCTGATGAAGTTGATGTGCCTGCGTGGTTCTTGCAATTCTTGGGTTGTACCTACATGATTAAATGCACTTATTGTAAACAGCTTTGAATAAGAACATTGGCAAAATAAATGTAATGTACTGTATGTTGAAACTACAGAGATGAAAGGAAATGCATCAAAGGTCCCCCAGCAGGGCGCAAACCTCAGTTTATTCAAACATGATGCTATTTGTCGAATTTGCAACTTTTTCTCCAATAAGACTGGTGTTTTTATGCAACTCTTTTGCGTTATCAAAAAAGGAAATTGGGCATTGTCTTTACAACATATAGGAATTCAGTTCATATAAAACATCTGCAAAATGTTCAGTCTCTCTCTTTTACCTTTGTACATTGTGGTTGGATTTTCCTCGTCATGTGCGTGAGCTCCTTCTCCTGTTCCATCAATATGTTGGGCACATTTTCCAATTCTTTTTCCTTCTGTGACTGTTGAAACTGTGGATTTGTCTCTGCATTGTCCATTTTCTCATCTTCTGGGAAATAGTCTAAAATCAAACAGCACACAAAAGCACAGCAGCATTGTAATAAAACAGTCCATATTTATGTGGGAAGGCATTCACTCAAGCCTTTTATTTCAAAGAGCAACATAAACCATACAGTACAGCACAACCAGACTTCCATAATGTGATCACAAGTATTTAAAATATGTGTATCAATCTGTGACTTACAATTCACTGTAGACAAGGCTATGAAAGCAGCAGCAACAAAAGAGAAGACGGTACGCATGATAGTGATGATACAATATGTAGCACTGGATGACAATCAGCTGGAAAGATAAAACACAATACAATGTGGAACTTAAAGTCACTTACAGAAACATTACTGCTTTACGGTCTCCTCGGCGATCACAGTCCTCACATAAAATACCTTGTACTTTGATCCCAGTCAACTGTAATCAGGTAAGGTGTGTTGACTTGTGATTTTCCCGCCTTTGTGCTGCAGCTTTTACATAAATAATTATTATCTTTGACAGCATTCAAACTTTCTCACTTTCCAGCTGCAAGTCACACATTATTCCAGTTTTATCAACTCCCTGCTGGCTCCCTCCCACTTTTAAGACTGGTTTAAAATGTTAACTTTTGACATACAAGGCGTTACATGATCTGCCTCTCTGTAAAGGAAGGGCGGTTCCTTCTGTCCAGAGATAGACCTCAAGTCTTTAAAGCAGGGATCTGTAATGTAGCTGTAGTTGCTCCGTGAATTTGAAGCATCTCACAAAATCTCCAAAAAACAAAACAAAATCTTTTTAAAAAGGCTTCCTTGAACCTGGTTGTTTTCTTTGGATTTTCTTAATTTTCTAACTTTACATTTTGTGACATGTGCTCTTGTCTTCATTCCTTCTTTTGCTGAACTTCATCCTGTAAAACACTTTGTCTGTTTTTAAAAGTGCTGAAACTTGTTTCTATAGCTTTAACAGTTGGCAGTAACCTCCTTTCCAAAAAGCAATGAAGTTGTGTTTAGTTGTGATTCATGTTCTTACAGTAGAATCAAACTGATACATTTCACAGTGAAAAAAGACAAACTTCCACAGAAGCTTTTTAGATTCGATTTTATTTAGATTTTCAAAATACCAGTGACGATACTAAATGCCAAACAAATCAAATCCCAAAGAAGCTCAGTTCATACACCTTATATAAACACCCATATATGTTATTAAAAATCTTATCCCTATACACATATTTGTCTGCATACAATCAGTTATATCTAATTGATTTTGTAACATCCATCATACATGAACTTCAGCTGCACCTAGTGATAATACAGCCCTTTTAATGTTGTACACTGTTTCATACAATTTCAAGCTACACTTAATTATTTTTGTTTAGTCCAAGCATGCATACATGAATTCATCTGTAGTTTTGCATTGAAGCCAGTTCCGGGGTGTACTAAGGACATTTCTGCTGACCTTTTGGCTTTTATGCTTCGATCCTTAAGTAGACTGTAAAAGATCCATCCACAGCTGTAGGAAATCATTTAAGTTCAGCATTTACAATTATGTAGAAAACAAAATATAATACAATGCAAACAACATCACAATAGATGTCAGGAGTTGCAGGCTGCTGGTTTTTATATTAGAGTCAACAGCACTGACTGGTTAATATTTAATCTTAGGCCAGTCTCCGCACTGTAAACTGGAGCTCAGCGTCTGCTTCCTTTAACACCCTTCACCATTTCATGTTGATTGGAATTTGTTTTTCATTCAGGAGATGAAGGCTTGTTCAAAATGTTCACACATTTCTTAATCTCTGCTGCACACTAAATAAACTGACCACAGACCAGATGATACAGAAACAAAAGCAGCACACAGTCATTGCAAAAAGCATTTTATATAGAAAATGTACACATATTTGTAGGTCCTTTTTAAAAGAGTAACAAAATATAAGCTAAAACAGATTTTCTTACATGGTGATGTAATAAATCAAGCATTTTAAAATATTTAAACATAAAAATGTATTCTTCTCATCCGGTATCTCGAGTAAGCAATGGAGCATGAATCAATTCATCTGTTTTATATTTAAGGCTGTTCCCTGACATACTATAGTAATAATTAAGTTTATCTTTTAGACTTTTGGTGGCTTTAAGTTACATATATTGACTTTTTTCCCTCGGAGTACTTTACCCAAAGTCTTCTTCCTTCTTTCTGTGTATTTTATTAACCTGGATCTCTATTGCCTCCAGCAGTCTCTCAGTGTTGAGCAGCTGTCTCTCATTATCTTTCTTTGTCTGGTCCAGTTTCCACTGGGCTTGCAGTAGGTCTTCTTTTTCTCTTAGTAGTTCCTCCGGTTTGTCAAACGCCGCCTCTCGCTCTGTTATTTCCTTCTCCACAGCCTGGAGATTCTGCTTGTTTACTTCCCGCTCCCCCTCCACCTCCTCCAGGAGCTCTTTGAGTCGACCCCTCTGGTTCTCCAGTTCAGTATTCAACTCCATCAGTGTGTTGACCACGTCTTCTCGCTCTTCCTCTGTCTTCAGCGACTCCTTTTGAAGCTGTGTGTTTCTCTTCACCGACTCTGCTTTCTCGCCTTCTCAATAACAGAAACAGAAATGTTCGTAAGAGTTAAGCAAATAGTAATTCATATCCCACTTGTTTTATCAGATAGCATTTGGCTTGTGACATTAGATATATACGACAAATGAGACCAAAAACATTTTAAAATGTTTTGGACTAACTTACTGACTTACTAAAATGTGTGGAATCTCATGAAATATGACTAACTAATATCAAACATATTTTCACATTTTAAATGATTAACCCTTGGTTAGTTTTTATAACTTATACATGTAAATAATGCTGGATAACACTTTATTTCTCTTCTTCAGCACAACAATTACAGTCAAGCCTTTGTTGACTATGAAATTCATCCAAATTTAGCTGCCACTAAAATAGCAGATACTCTTCCTGGGGTCCACACACAACAAAACATAACATAAAAAACATGTAAAACAAGACGTTTAACACAAATAAGTCTCAATAAAAATGTGTGTAAGACAAGTAATGTTTCCAACAATGCTGTTTCAAAATGTATAAAGGAAAAAAAACTTTAAAATGAGAATCCAAGATATAGACATAAAATAGTGCACAAGTTAAAATGGGAATATCATATATAATAAAAATGTGATAGATACATAGAACTGTGACTTATGTTTCCATCTGTACTTGGCATAAAAGTAACAGTGAGTTGGTGTTTCACAGTAAAATGTGTTATTGCTGTAACCATCAACATGCTGTGACTTACGTTTACATTTATACACGACAGCAAGAACTACTAAAACACCAACAATCAGGCCAGCAGAGCCACACGCCACAGCCATGGGAATACAGTCAGAAGTAAATCCAGATTGGGCAAACGTAGATGGAGTATCATCTGCTGAGGAGGCAGCCCCTGTGAGTGAGAGAGAGCAGACATATTAAACTTATTTGGCAGGATCAACACTCATTAAATCAATTTTAAATGTATCTGAATAATGAATCCTCAGAACATGGAACCTTTTAACTTAGGTTTCTACCAGTGGTTGTTTAAAAAAAGGTGTTATGATAGACAAAGAAAACTAAAGTTTTACTGAGTGTGTGTTAGTTTCATGACTGGTACAACAATGCAGAGACAAAAACAATTCACTAAAGTACTCACTTTTCATCCGATCATGTGGCACAGAAGGCATACTGGCTTTCTGAAATTTTTTCTATAAACAAGCAACATGTAAAAAAAAGGATTAGATCATATGGACAGGAAAAGCAAAAAATCAAAAAAATCACAATTATATTGTTTGTTAACCAACGTTGAATCTTAACCTTACTTTATTGCATTTTGTATCTTCTTATGCAACAAAGCCACACAAAATAACTGCGATTGAGGTAATACATGTATATCCACATGTGATGGCAACCTTGATTTTAATTCACAAATAAGCAATGATGAATGTTTAGTAGTTAAAAGAAAACAACAAAACTGAATGTTAAAATAGCGTACCTGTCTCATCTCCTCCAGTCCTCTGGCTGGTTCCTGTAGTGTGATAACCACCTGTGCCATTTCCTGTTCTTCTGTCTTCCTCTTTTGTAATTCATTTTCACGCAATACAATTTTCTTCTGGAACTCAGCTTTGCCCCCTGTTGTGGAAAAAAAGAACTATGAACAACATAGAAACAATGAAACCAAATAAAGTGTCATTAAATGGCCAACAATATGTCCTTAAAGTAGAGCCTGATAGCATTTTATACCAAGAGGAGATATTTAAAAAAATATATTGTATGTTTTGAATTAATTATGTGATGGAAGTAAAATCACTGATATAGGGCCCTATTTTAACGATCTAAGCGCAGGGCATGAAGCGCCTGGCGCAGGTGCGTTTAGGGCGTGTACAAATCCACTTTTGCTAGTTTAACGGTGGAAAAAAGGGTCCGTGCGCCAGGCGCATGGTTCAAAAGGGTTGTACTTAGTTTCGTAATTAATTCATAGGTGTGTTTCTGGTGTAACATGCAATAAAACAATCAGAGTGGCATCTCCCATTCCCTTTAAAAACCAGGCGCGTTTGGACCTTGGAGCATTGCTATTATGACGGAGGATTTGCTAAGCAGGAAGGAGAGATTTTCAGGAGAAGAAACTGATGTGCTTGTGCGCGCAAGCAGATCATATAACACTATTTCACATTGTTATATTTTTATTTTTAATCTTTTGCATTTTTGTGTGCTGCTGTGTGTGTGCCTAGGCGCATTTTACTAATGTGCTGTTAAGATAACAATGAAATGCTGCGTTATTGACTTGAGACCAGGGGCCTCATTTATAAAACCTGAAAAAGCAAGAAAAAGTTGCGTGAAGCAGGGTGAAATTTGCCGTTGCAACATTCCTCGCAAAAGTCGGGATTTATAAAGAATTTCCATGCGTAAAAATGTGCCCAGTTTTCTGCAACCTTTTGACCACACGTGTGATCGTGCGTAACGCTCCCAAGGTTTTGTAGACTGCATTTTAGTGACCTCCGATGGTAACACCAAATATCACATGGATAAAGTATTCTGGATGCATAGCACATAGCCTGCATGTGAGCACACTCTAAATTTTAACTTAGTTTTCGTAACAATCAATTAGGTCTATCCATGAATTATAACAATGGATATTTATATCCAACAAATAAATCTATTTAACCCTTGTATGGTGTTCGGGTCTGTGGGACCCGTTTTCAATGTTTGCTAAAAATGATGCTATTTATTATTTCTTCTAACTCAAACTCACTGGCCTTGGCTCATTTTCTGTGAAGAACATAACAAATAACTTATTTTCAATGACTGCACGAGGTACACCCCCCCTACACATAACTATTACATATGAGGTGTTCGGGTCTACTGGACCCGAGTATAATAATTGTAGGCGCTATGAAACTTAACTGTGTCCTCTTCCTAACTGGGCCTGCTGTGTGTGTGTGTGTGTGTGTGTGTGTGTGTGTGTGTGTGTGTGTGTTTGTGTGTGTGTGTGTGTGTGTGTGTGTGTGCGCATCTCTGTGCATCTGTATGTGGGCGTGTTTGAGTGTAGGTGTCTGTGTGTGGGAATGTTGTCTTTCTGCACCTGCTATTCTGACACAAAGTTAAAAATTGTTACATTTCAAGCACTTTCACCTGTTCTGATTAAGTTCTAAGAAATAAGCACCAATAATTATCAAAAATCTTGTTTCTATTTTTTACCTTTTTGATAATTGAATCTCATTTTTTCTCACAAAACACAAAAATGTCATAAATGTGATCTCACAGGGGTAAATGGCAAATATGAACCATAAATGATGTATATATCATTGGTAATTGAGCTAAATCTGTTAAGTATTAAGGCTGTGTAACAAAAATATGAACACCACACAAGGTTAAGACTTCCAAACAGGATTTTGTTTCAATGTTCTACCTCTGTTAGGAGCACATCGATCTCACAATCACTGAATCGTGTTTTTTCCCAATTTTTCCATTTCATGATTGGTCATCAAGGGCTCCTTTACAAGGCTGCTATTCACTGATTAATTAACATGGACCTTATTAGGACAAATATGGGACGACCTTGGGAGGAGCGTGAAGCTCGTGCAAAGAGCCCATTCAAACCCATTTCCAATGTCCCCAAAATCGAGGCACCAATCACAACCTTTGAGGCGGGCTTTACACGATGACGATAGCGCAGCGAGAGCAAGCAGCAAAATCAATTTTAAATGTATCTGAATAATGAATCCTCAGAACATGGAACCTTTTAACTTAGGTTTCTACCAGTGGTTGTTTAAAAAAAGGTGTTATGATAGACAAAGAAAACTAAAGTTTTACTGAGTGTGTGTTAGTTTCATGACTGGTACAACAATGCAGAGACAAAAACAATTCACTAAAGTACTCACTTTTCATCCGATCATGTGGCACAGAAGGCATACTGGCTTTCTGAAATTTTTTCTATAAACAAGCAACATGTAAAAAAAAGGATTAGATCATATGGACAGGAAAAGCAAAAAATCAAAAAAATCACAATTATATTGTTTGTTAACCAACGTTGAATCTTAACCTTACTTTATTGCATTTTGTATCTTCTTATGCAACAAAGCCACACAAAATAACTGCGATTGAGGTAATACATGTATATCCACATGTGATGGCAACCTTGATTTTAATTCACAAATAAGCAATGATGAATGTTTAGTAGTTAAAAGAAAACAACAAAACTGAATGTTAAAATAGCGTACCTGTCTCATCTCCTCCAGTCCTCTGGCTGGTTCCTGTAGTGTGATAACCACCTGTGCCATTTCCTGTTCTTCTGTCTTCCTCTTTTGTAATTCATTTTCACGCAATACAATTTTCTTCTGGAACTCAGCTTTGCCCCCTGTTGTGGAAAAAAAGAACTATGAACAACATAGAAACAATGAAACCAAATAAAGTGTCATTAAATGGCCAACAATATGTCCTTAAAGTAGAGCCTGATAGCATTTTATACCAAGAGGAGATATTTAAAAAAATATATTGTATGTTTTGAATTAATTATGTGATGGAAGTAAAATCACTGATATAGGGCCCTATTTTAACGATCTAAGCGCAGGGCGTGAAGCGCCTGGCGCAGGTGCGTTTAGGGCGTGTACAAATCCACTTTTGCTAGTTTAACGGTGGAAAAAAGGGTCCGTGCGCCAGGCGCATGGTTCAAAAGGGTTGTACTTAGTTTCGTAATTAATTCATAGGTGTGTTTCTGGTGTAACATGCAATAAAACAATCAGAGTGGCATCTCCCATTCCCTTTAAAAACCAGGCGCGTTTGGACCTTGGAGCATTGCTATTATGACGGAGGATTTGCTAAGCAGGAAGGAGAGATTTTCAGGAGAAGAAACTGATGTGCTTGTGCGCGCAAGCAGATCATATAACACTATTTCACATTGTTATATTTTTATTTTTAATCTTTTGCATTTTTGTGTGCTGCTGTGTGTGTGCCTAGGCGCATTTTACTAATGTGCTGTTAAGATAACAATGAAATGCTGCGTTATTGACTTGAGACCAGGGGCCTCATTTATAAAACCTGAAAAAGCAAGAAAAAGTTGCGTGAAGCAGGGTGAAATTTGCCGTTGCAACATTCCTCGCAAAAGTCGGGATTTATAAAGAATTTCCATGCGTAAAAATGTGCCCAGTTTTCTGCAACCTTTTGACCACACGTGTGATCGTGCGTAACGCTCCCAAGGTTTTGTAGACTGCATTTTAGTGACCTCCGATGGTAACACCAAATATCACATGGATAAAGTATTCTGGATGCATAGCACATAGCCTGCATGTGAGCACACTCTAAATTTTAACTTAGTTTTCGTAACAATCAATTAGGTCTATCCATGAATTATAACAATGGATATTTATATCCAACAAATAAATCTATTTAACCCTTGTATGGTGTTCGGGTCTGTGGGACCCGTTTTCAATGTTTGCTAAAAATGATGCTATTTATTATTTCTTCTAACTCAAACTCACTGGCCTTGGCTCATTTTCTGTGAAGAACATAACAAATAACTTATTTTCAATGACTGCACGAGGTACACCCCCCCTACACATAACTATTACATATGAGGTGTTCGGGTCTACTGGACCCGAGTATAATAATTGTAGGCGCTATGAAACTTAACTGTGTCCTCTTCCTAACTGGGCCTGCTGTGTGTGTGTGTGTGTGTGTGTGTGTGTGTTTGTGTGTGTGTGTGTGTGTGTGTGTGTGTGTGCGCATCTCTGTGCATCTGTATGTGGGCGTGTTTGAGTGTAGGTGTCTGTGTGTGGGAATGTTGTCTTTCTGCACCTGCTATTCTGACACAAAGTTAAAAATTGTTACATTTCAAGCACTTTCACCTGTTCTGATTAAGTTCTAAGAAATAAGCACCAATAATTATCAAAAATCTTGTTTCTATTTTTTACCTTTTTGATAATTGAATCTCATTTTTTCTCACAAAACACAAAAATGTCATAAATGTGATCTCACAGGGGTAAATGGCAAATATGAACCATAAATGATGTATATATCATTGGTAATTGAGCTAAATCTGTTAAGTATTAAGGCTGTGTAACAAAAATATGAACACCACACAAGGTTAAGACTTCCAAACAGGATTTTGTTTCAATGTTCTACCTCTGTTAGGAGCACATCGATCTCACAATCACTGAATCGTGTTTTTTCCCAATTTTTCCGTTTCATGATTGGTCATCAAGGGCTCCTTTACAAGGCTGCTATTCACTGATTAATTAACATGGACCTTATTAGGACAAATATGGGACGACCTTGGGAGGAGCGTGAAGCTCGTGCAAAGAGCCCATTCAAACCCATTTCCAATGTCCCCAAAATCGAGGCACCAATCACAACCTTTGAGGCGGGCTTTACACGATGACGATAGCGCAGCGAGAGCAAGCAGCAAAATCAATTTTAAATGTATCTGAATAATGAATCCTCAGAACATGGAACCTTTTAACTTAGGTTTCTACCAGTGGTTGTTTAAAAAAAGGTGTTATGATAGACAAAGAAAACTAAAGTTTTACTGAGTGTGTGTTAGTTTCATGACTGGTACAACAATGCAGAGACAAAAACAATTCACTAAAGTACTCACTTTTCATCCGATCATGTGGCACAGAAGGCATACTGGCTTTCTGAAATTTTTTCTATAAACAAGCAACATGTAAAAAAAAGGATTAGATCATATGGACAGGAAAAGCAAAAAATCAAAAAAATCACAATTATATTGTTTGTTAACCAACGTTGAATCTTAACCTTACTTTATTGCATTTTGTATCTTCTTATGCAACAAAGCCACACAAAATAACTGCGATTGAGGTAATACATGTATATCCACATGTGATGGCAACCTTGATTTTAATTCACAAATAAGCAATGATGAATGTTTAGTAGTTAAAAGAAAACAACAAAACTGAATGTTAAAATAGCGTACCTGTCTCATCTCCTCCAGTCCTCTGGCTGGTTCCTGTAGTGTGATAACCACCTGTGCCATTTCCTGTTCTTCTGTCTTCCTCTTTTGTAATTCATTTTCACGCAATACAATTTTCTTCTGCAACTCAGCGTTGTCCCCTGTTGTGGAAAAAAAGAATTATGAACAACATAGAAAAAATGAAACCAAATAAAGTGTCATTAAACGGCCAACAATATTTCTTTAAAGTAGAGCCTGATAGCATTTTATACCAAGAGGAGATATTTAAAAAAATATATTGTATGTTTTGAATTAATTATGTGATGGAAGTAAAATCACTGATATAGGGCCCTATTTTAACGATCTAAGCGCAGGGCGTGAAGCGCCTGGCGCAGGTGCGTTTAGGGCGTGTACAAATCCACTTTTGCTAGTCTGGCATAACATGCAATAAAACAATCAGTGTCATCTCCCATTCCCTTTAAAAACCAGGCGCGTTTGGACCTTGGAGCATTGCTATTATGACGGAGGATTTGCTAAGCAGGAAGGAGAGATTTTCAGGAGAAGAAACTGATGTGCTTGTGCGTGAAGTGAAAGCGCGCAAGCAGATCATATAACACTATTTCACATTGTTATATTTTTATTTTTAATCTTGCATCTTGCATTTTTGTGTGCTACTGCGTGTGTGCCTAGGCGCAATTTACTAATGTGCTGTTAAGATAACAATGAAATGCTGGGTTATTGACTTGAGACCAGGGGCCTCATTTATAAAACCTGTTACGCAAGAAAAAGTTGCGTGATGTGTGTGTGTGTGTGTGTGTGTGTGTGTGTGTGCATCTCTGTGCGTCTGTATGTGGGCGTGTCTGAGTGTAGGTATCTGTGTGTGGGAATGTTGTCTTTCTGCACCTGCTATTCTGACACAAAGTTAAAAATTGTTACATTTCAAGCACTTTCACCTGTTCTGATTAAGTTCTAAGAAATAAGCACCAATAATTATCAAAAATCTTGTTTCTGTTTTTTACCTTTTTTATGATTCCGGCAAATTTGAGATTTGGTCTGCAAGTCAGTCTTGGTAAAGAGCCCATTCAAACCCATTTCCAATGATCCCAAAATCGAGGCACCAATCACAACCAATGAGGCGGGCTTTACACAATGATGATAGCGCAGCGAGAGCAAGCAGCTTTTTGTTAACATTCAACATGACGGCCACGAAGCGCAAGTGCTTGTCACCTGGATCACTGGTCTGATTGGTTGAAGGACTATCCAATTGCGCCCAGAGGCATTTGATTGGCGTCTGTTGGTGACGCCCCTTTGGAAATGAGCTAGGAATGAGCCTTTCCCAGACCCACTCTCAGTTACAACTGAGAAGGGTCTGGTGTTAACCAGGCTAAGGTTTTTGTTGGTCAATAGCGCAATCGCATTCCGCTGCCTCAAGATAGCAATACGGCAAGAATGCACCTGAACACACCTCCCTGTAAGACCAGCACGCCCATGGGCGCACAGATGGGCGCAGGTGCATTTGCTATTTAAACGACTGGACGGTCTTAAACTAGCAAAGACACTTGTGTCCGGTTTTGCACTGAGCTGCACCGGGTGCAAGATAGGGCCCACAGTCTTTTATCTGTCTATTTAACACTTACACTTACACTTTACACTACAGAAAATACTATTTCGCGTCATCAAAAGTAACAATGAGTTGGTGTTTTGCAGTAAAATATGTTATTGCTAAAACCATCAACATGCTGTGACTTACGTTTACATTCATACGCGACAGCAAGGAGTGCTAGAACACCAACAATCAGGCCAGCAGAGCCACACGATGCAGCCATGGGAATACAGTCAGAAGTAAAGCTGGATTGGCCCAATTTAGATGGAGTATCGTCTGTTGAGGAGGCAGCACCTGATAGTGAGAGCAGACATATTAAACTCATTTGGCAGGACCAACACTCATTAAATCAATTTGAAATGTATCTGAATAATAAATCCTCAGAATGGCATGGTTTTATTTCAGTTAGCTGGTTTGATCTGCATTGAGAGATGATTTTATGGAAAGTACCCCATGCCAGTCTCTAGGTATGGTGAAGGGTATGTGATGATGTGGGGCTATTTTAATTCCAAAGGCCAAGGGAACTTTATCAGGATGCATAGTATCCTGGATCCATGAAATAACTGGCCTTTATAAATAAAAATCTGCCTGCCTCTATGGGAATTTAACATAGGGGTGTACTTACTTAAGCCCCCTGTATTTTAAGGAAGAACATTTATTTATTTATGATACATTATTCATTCACAAACAAAATGCCCTTGAAGGTTGGATTTCTTCTGTTTAATTAAGGCATTAAGATCAATTTCCAAAAGATGATTTTTTTATTCCTCTTTTTAGTCAACTTTAGCATGGGTGTCCTAATTTTTTCACATGACTGTGTATATATATATAATTTTCTCTTTCACTTATCTTGCTGGGGGGGGCGCTCGAAGTGGGTCTCGCCCTGGGTGTAAATCAATGTAGAACCGCCACTGGACATGACATTGTCATAACTATGACATGACACTGTCCTGAACGTGTCATAAAAAACGTTATAAACAAGTCATAAACGTTTATGACTTCTGTCATTAAGTGTCATTTGGTTTTTGTCATGACAAGTTGACATTGTTTGGGTTGTCTTGATTATGACAACTTGACATTAATCAAAGTGACATTACCAGAAGTTGTCTTGGTTATGACAAGTTGACATTACATTTGTTTAGGATGTCTTTGTAATGACAACTTGACATTAACCAGGATGACATTACCAGAGGATGTCTTTGTCATGACAACTTGACTAACATCCTGTTTAATGTCATGTTGTCTTAATAAGGACACTCCATAGAAATGTAATGTCAAGTTGTCATGACAAAGACATCCCAAACAAATTTAATGTCAAGTTGTCATGACAAATACATCTTCTGGTAATGTCATCCTAGTTAATGTCAAGTTGTCATAATCAAAACAACCCAAACAATGTCAACTTGTCATGACATAAACTGAATGACACTTAATGACAGAAGTCATGAACGTTTATGACTTGTTTGTAACGTTAATGACACGGTCATGACAGTGTCATGTCATAGTTATGACAATGTCATGTCACGATTATGTCGATACCTTCAAGTGTTACCATTTATTTTCTGTAAACAAGCAACATGTTAAAAAAGGAATAGATCATATGGACAAGAAAAGTAAAAAATAATATATATATATATATATATATATATATATATATATATATATATATATATATATATATATATATATATATATAATATATATATATTGTTTGTTAACCAGTCAATAATAAAGTAAAGTTGAATCTTAACCTTACTTTCTTGCATTTTGTATCTTTTTATGCCACACAAAATAATTGACGTAATACATGTATATCCACGTGTGATGGCAACTCTGATTTTAATTCACAAATAAGCAATGATGAATGTTTAATAGTTAAAAGAAAACAACAAAATGAATGTTAAAATAGCGTACCTGTCGTGTGTGTCAACAACTCAGCTCCACTCGGAGTGCAGTGATCGAAGTCCTCAAATAAAATGATTTGTCCTTTCGGTCGACTGTTAGCATGCACAGATGTGCTCACTTTGTTTCCTGTGTGCTGCAGATCTGGCTTTTGGAGTTTTCACTGTATATTTACCATAATTACATTTCAGTCAGAGAACTCACATTCCAAATGTTTTTGACAACAGCAGAACATAGTTAGAGTTTGGTGTTTAGACTCTGACCTAATCACTCCCCACAGATATGTTTCCATTAGCAACGTCCTATCATGGAGCAGGAGATGTCACGGGACATGTGCACACTGACTGGAATATCTCGCTATCAGGAAACAGACTGAGCTGATCATTAACAAACCAAACAACTTTAAAGTCTCAAGTTTAACTTGTGTGCTTATCACCAGCTGCATGATAGGCGAGTTGCAGTTGTATACAATGTTAGCCTACAGGTGTAATTAAAGGCCATTGGGACAATAAAAACAGAGCAGTTACTTTCAGGTATCTTTGTAATGTTTAGCAGCCCAGAAGTAAAAGTATCTGAATGACTGCAGAGGGCAGAGTAGGACTACTTTGACATGTTTATGCTCCTTGCAGAGAATTACATTTCAGTCAGAGAACTCACATTTCAAATGTTTTTAACAACAGCAGAACATATTTAAAGTTTGGTGTCAAGACTCTGACCTAATCACTCCCCACAGATATGTTTCCATTAGCAACGTCCTATCATGGGGCAGGAGATGTCACGGGACATGTACACACTGACTGGAATATCTTGTTATCAGGAAACAGACTGAGCTGAACATTAACAAACCAAACAACTTTTAAGTTTCAAGTTTAACGTTTGCTTATCACCAGCTGCATGATGGGTGAATTGCAGTCATATAAAGTCCTTTAGCCTACAGGTGTAATTAATTAAAGTCCATTGGGACGATAAAAACAGAGCAGTTACTTCAGGTATCTTTGTAATGTTTAGCAGTCCAGAAGTGAAAGTATCTGAATGACTGCAGAGGGCAGAGTAGGACTACTTTGACATGTTTATACTCTTTGCAGAGTGCAGAGTCCTGCAGGATGGAGGATACATTCTCTATTATGTAATAAACATATCCTAATATCATCAGTACAAAGATCATTTCATGCATTTATATCAATCTCTTCAGAAATCTATAATAGTGAGGACTGTCTTAAAGTGTTTGAGCAAGACATTCAGTACTGATTTAGAGTTTGCGAGAACTCTGTTTATTTTGAGAACAATTTCTATCTTCCCAATAAAAATGATACCAAGCACCATCAGTCATTTCTGCAAAACGCCTATAAGGACTTATGTTTACATTTAACTGACAAAGACCTCTAGTGGCTGAGTGAAATATGACTAGAGCAAGTAGTGTCACATTGTTCCAGAGCCTCATGACTTTATAGTGAGAAGGTTTGGGTGGCTGAAAAGGTCTTCAAAGTGTCAAGAGATTGACCTAGGAGATGTTGGGGATTAGGAAGGTACAGATTCAATTAATGTCAATTTATCAAATATGTTTTATCAATATTAATAAAGTTATGAATATGTGTATTCATAACTTTACCAAATTGACAAACAATCAAAACGGGGCACCACCCTGGAATCAGGGACCAATAACTGAACTGTAAAAACTCTCATAGGTAGTGTTCTCTTTGAAAATACAGATCTTAATTAATTTGATTAATTTATCTCATATTTATAAAGTGAACGAGAAGGGTGAAATTCGAGCACTGACCTGTTCAACCAGCTGTTACTACAACATATACACAAATAATCACAAACAACTGCTCTTTAAAGTATAATAGATATAGATAGATATTTATTTAACTTCCAAATTATTAATTGTCAATCAATAGTTCTTCAATCAATAAACCTATTTACTTGTTACACTACAACAAAGGCAAAAACAAGCAAACATGTGGTTTGTGTGTGTGTGTGTGTGTGTGTGTGTGTGTGTGTGTGTGTGTGTGTGTGTGTTAGAAAGAGGGTGAGGTGACGAGATCACTTGGGTAGCTAATCCATGTGAGATCAAAATGGCGGATGAAAACACGAGATGTGAGGCTCTTTGTAGTTTTTAGCGCAAGGCACAAAATGGCTACTCGAGGAAACTACACAAAGAGGCTAAGATGGCGGGTAGTGAAACTTGGTTGCAATACCACGTGACTATGGGGTGGCCGTCAGCTGATCTGTGTATGTGTATGCGCGTGTGTTAGGTTAGTGTGTAAAGAGGAAAGCAAAGCACACTTAGAGAAAGAAAGACACTTGGAATCTTGATTTTCGAGGAAGTGATAATAACCAATCCTCTCGTTCTCTCAGGACTCTAACCTAACTTGACGTTATGGCAGGGGTCTGAGAAATTGTCTTGAGGGGAATGTTTATTATTGAGCCTCTTGTGGGCCAACAGCTGACTTATTGCAGTAATAATAACCAATCCTTCTGTCTACACAGGGCCACGAAGTAACAGTCTTGTTACGTCACGGTGCCATGATTTGAGTGACGAACGGAAGGGTTATTATCTCTCTTGTACAATAACTAACTTCTCCGCGGCGGGAGATAGCAGTGTAGCATTACAGTTTCAGTAAGCTACAGTATCAAACACAACATATATCAACAAGTACCGTGATCCCGTACTTTCACAGCAATACATTGGACTCGGTGGTCACAATCATATTAATGCAACAGTAGCACTTACTAATTAATCACATTCAATACAGTAAAAAGTTGCAGCAATAGCGGTTACTGACATTAATAACACACACCTATATTTCTCTGCCCAGAAACTTCAGCCTCCTTACTGTGTGTGTTCCCGTTTGTTTGGTCCCATAGATGCTCCACGGTAAACAAAAACGGATCTGTCTCTCACTCGTCAGTGATTCACGGAAATAACTGCTTTCGCTCCAAAGGCAACGAAGAACCAGTTCAATCAACTCGATAAGAAAAGTGGTGTCCCTGTTTTCTGATTTCTTGTAGAGAAAATGTTTTCTCTTCTGCAGAGATGAAACACTGATGTTCCCAGAACATCAAAAATAGTCCACTCGTCCGGAAAACGAAACTATTTAATTAGAGTACAAATGTTTGACTGCGTGCCTTCATTCAGCAATGGGGTTGAAATCGAAAAGCACAGAGGAGAGCACCCTTTAGCAGCTTTCACGTGCAGTGGATGACAATGAGAAGTGGGTGACCAGAGTATTTATATCCCCGGTCACCTGGGCACGGACCCCTGCTGCGCTCAGGGACCCCAGCCAATAGGGAATCAGAGTTCTTGAAGGTGACATGTAGGTGTGAACTACACTTCTGTAGTTCTTTTAGACCTCCGGCCATCTTTTCTCATGGAGGTGTGACTTTTAGGCTTTTACAGTTGCATGGAGGCCGCATTCTCTTTGTTTGAAAAGGTCGCTCACGCCGCATGTGGGACATGTGGTTTCCTTTGTCTCAGAGGTCACATGCTCTGAGATCTTTGTTTAAAAGATAGTGTTTAACCACACTGCTCGGTTCCCAACAGAGGTCACTTCTCATTTCCCTTTTCCTGCCAAAAACAGGGTTTTCTTTCAACCATATTTTACCCAAACCATGATATGTCCCTGGTTTTGATGGTGATTTGCAACAGTTTTGAAGATACTCACAGATTTTATTCACCTGCTGCTGTGGGCTGGGCATCAGATCAGAAAACATATGGTTTCGGTCCTCGTGAACACACAGCTAGTTTCAAAACAATGTTGATAACATCTCTTCAGTCTGAACAGCGTGGATCTTTGTGCGAGAAACACGGTATGTGTTTATTAATTGATTTAGAGTGAGAATATCAGGTTTTCGATTAAAACTTGGTTCTTTCTCTCTGGCTATTTAGCACTAAACCAGCAATAATTCAAACTGGACAAAGGACACTCTCCATTAAAGTTCTTTTTTTTTTTTTGATTATTTTTTGGGCTTTTCCGCCTTTAATGGATAGGACAGCTGGGTGAGAGAGAGGGGGAAGACATGCAGGAAATCGTTACAGGTCGGATTTGAACCCTAAACCTCTGCGTTGAGGCATAAACCTCTATGTTTATGTGCGCTTGCTCTACCTACTGATCCAACCCGGCCACTAAAGTTATTTTTTTTAACACATTTGTACCCAAAACTGAAATTTGGAATTTCCTTTGGTGGACACAACACAATGCTAGCGCTTTTGCTAACTTTGACTATAGTAAGTAAGATTTTTTTTATGTGATCAAAGTTGTACTGTTAGATACCAAAGTATGTCTATACAAGATTTCAATACTTAATACCAATTAGAACAAATGTGTCATGTTTCCTTATTATACTAAATATAGTCTTTTGGCACAAGAAGGTTAATATATTAGTGTTGACTCTGGCTCTGAGGACAGCAGTGTCTGATGGCAGCTGTGATGCTGGACCAGCTTTTTCTACTTATGTTTAAGGTTAGCCACCTGTCTTTGATCTCTAGCACGCACACTTGTCTTTTTTTAGGATTACACCAGTGAGATTATTATCTGCACTATAGCAGTTCTGCCTCACATAGATATTTCTAGACAAAACTTTATTAAACCAGAAATAATGCAGACAGGAAGGGGAGGTTCTGATGTACATCATGTGTTGGTTGTATTTCAGTCTGTTGCTCAGACAGTCAGCAGGAAGACAGCATGGAGGTCACAGCTCTCTGCATGAGACTGTGTGAGTATGAAACTTTGTATCACTATTTTACTTATCTTTCCTTTTAGCCAGTGGAGAAATATCTGTGTTTTATTTGATAAACCGCTCTCTTCATGTGTCTCTCCAGGGATGGACATGTTGGTCATGCTGCTTGTAAGAGTTGACCACAGTTACTTTGCTCAGAAAGCTAGTAAGTTGGATTTAAATAATTAGGTGCATACTCAGTTTGTGCTTGGCTGTGTGATATTCTGAATAATTATCTTATCGTTGTTTCTTTATTAACTGCTGAAATGTGTCATTTGTTTATGCCTTAGCAACAAAGAGACCAAGAAAGATGAAATATGTAATCATGACATTGTAACCACAGTACTCTGAACACAAGCAGACCTTGACCAAGTTATCCTGCTGCTCCACAAACTGCTAAGAGTACCTTCAAATGTAGATGTTTTAATTATATGCTGTTAATACTAATGTAAAGATTTGTCTTGTTTTTTTGTAAATGGTAGTCTAGACCAGCTCTATATGAAAAGTGTCCTGAGATAACTTGAATATTTGATTTGATTGCTCACTTTATGTGTGTCCGTCTCAGATGCAGCTTTTCCTCGCGTTCTTCCAGACAGACTGCAGTTTTTTGAATATGAGAATGTCAGTGTGATCTGTCAAGAGTTAGGTGGTTTGACTGAATGGCGAGTGATGAGGAGGCTTAACAACAGAAATCCAACAGATTCTTACACCTGGCAGTCATCAGCACCATCTTGCACCATTCATCTCACCTTTTCACATCACAGTGGAGAGTACTGGTGTGAAGATGCAGAGGGGAACACACACAATGCTGTCATCATCACCATCAATCGTATGTTTAACAAATAATCAACAGTTTTGGTTTATTTGACGCAGTGACACAGTAAACTCAATTTAGCATTTTGAAAGAAGTTCTACTGTACAACAATGGAACATTTTAATGCAAGTCAAGAGACACATTGAGGGACACTAATATGAAGAATTACACAGGTGCCATCTTGGCTGCTAACTTTCTTTGCCACCTAAAGTGTTAGTTGGGGAAGACCAATCTGTACAGTGTCTGCACGGCTTAAGAGACTCATGTTCATAAAAGATGCAATTTCATTTCCCTTAATTTGATTTATTCATTTCCCTATTAATCATTTCCTGCTTGAAAAGTCCTGTATGGGTTACTGTTCCTTTCAACAATATAATTTAATTCATGCCAAATACAGGAATGGTCCCTTTCTTCCTTGTTCAGAGACTGGTTGTTTTCTACTAAACATACATGTTCAACATGATATCTGTTTTTATCACACTGACCAGCTGGTTCTGTGATCCTGGAAGTTCCTGCCAGTCCTGTTATGGAGGGAGACAACGTGAGTCTTTATTGTAGAAAGAAGGATACTCAGTCAAATCACATGGCTGATTTCTACAAAGATGGATCCACACTCGGGACCTGGTATTCAAACATGACCATCCAAAATGTTTCCAAGTCTGATGAAGGACTCTACAAGTGCAGCATCTCTGGAGCTGGGGAATCACCGCAGAGTTGGCTAACTGTCTTAAAAGTAAAAGGTGATGAAGGCATGTTTAATAACTCCATTCCAGCAGCCGACGAAGAGAGCCGTCCTTCCAGTCACCCCCCTAATCTGCCCTCCCTGCTCTGGATTGTTGTGTTGGTGGCTCTGATGCTGTTGGTGATGGGACTTCTTCTCTGTAGGAAACACAGGGGTACAGCAACACTGTCTCCCAGAAATTACATGTGCATATTTTCTTCAGTAAATGACTTGATTGATTCATGTCTCTCGTCTCTGCTTTTTTTCCTGTTCTTTTCTAGTTTTTCTATTGATGGCATTTGGTCTTTTCTGTCCTCCAGTATTGGGCTGTTTGTTGTCTGGAAAACCAACAACAGGATCGCACTCACCTGCAGATCCTGCAGGTGAGAAAAAGCCAAGATGTAACATGGCAAACATCATATGCAAAATGTTAACATACTAACACATTGCATGTTAACAAACTCCCTTTACAGTCTCATAGCTTCAATGGCCTGGTTATAAACTCTTCTTTCCATTTCTCTTTTTAGCTACAACTCTTTCAGACACAATGTAATGCAATGTAATATGTTATCTGGTGTATTTGTGTACAATTTGTGTATTTGTGCCCGCCTGTCTTTGCTATATAGCCTATATGCTATGCTATGCTATATGCTGCGTATTAATGAAATATTGTATGCCCATTATTACATTTTCCTTTTTTAGATTCAAGAGTGGACAGTATCGCTGATCCACATCATGCAACATACGCTGTTGTCAAAAAACAAAGAAGAGAGAAAGGTACGTTATATTATATTGCTTCTAATTCCAAGTTTGTGCAAAATCTTTTTTTTTTAATGATGTCATATTTTAAGTGATATAATGCTATAGGTGCAGAATACATTTACCCCATTTAATTATGATTAAACAACTCAACAATGGAAACAGCCGTGAGAAAGTGTCTGTTTCTTTCAGTGTCTGATGGTGACAATGCAGGTGATCCGGACCTTATGACATACGCTGTTGTTAAAAAACAAAGTAAGAAGAAAGGTAGTTTATATTATGTCACTTCTGCTTCACTGTTTACTGATTTACTTCCTTTCAGAATAAGACTTAAGCAAGTCTGTGGTGCAACATGTTTTGTCTTCAGTAATAGACAACGGTACAATTACACAGAATATTCAACACCATGTTTAGGGAAGAACTAAATTAGTAATTCAAAATATTTGTAAGTTTAGAACTTTTACCAGCCACTAACATTCTCTTTGCAACATAAATGTCACTAGTGTTAAGAGGTGATACATTTAAAACTGCAATACTAGACCTACATATTTTTAGATATGTCTGCACACACTGCATTTCCTTTCAAATAGGTACTAAATGGTTTCAAGTGATAATTTGATTCTTTCAGTTATAAACCACACGCGAAAACCACCGACTGAAACAAAGGGCCCCTCAGTAGCTTTAATATAGTTGTCTGCAGTACAAGAGGCTCTGAGGTTCTACACTATAAGATGGAAAGTTTTAAAGAAAATCCATTAAATGACTAAGAGCTGTATGTAATGTCTGCAACATGCAGTTTTCTTTGACCTTTAAGGGAGACAGAATACTTTATAATCTGAAACAATCCGCATCAAACCACAACAATGCTTTATAAAATGTTGGAGCATAATGAAAATCCCAAATTGAATGAAATTTTAAAGCTCTACAAACAATCTTACAGTAAATTCTGTATCACGTTGTATTTGTTCTCCCAAACAGAGCCGGACAGGTCCGGAGCAGCTTCCAAGCGACGTCTAACAGACGAGAGTGTTGTCTATTCTACAGTCAACAGTGTTGTCTATTCTACAGTCAACAGGTAAGGTTGACAATGATACAGAATCTCTCCTCTGAAAATGTAAGTACATGCACTCAACTGTGTTCAAACCACAAGGTTATCATAGCACAGCCAAGCTGAGGATATGAGAGTTCAGTGAAAACTTCCTGAAATCAATTAGGTTTAACAAAGATGAATTTTAATATGTTGACATGGTGACCTCATGTTTTCGTTCATGCTGCTGTTTAACTTACAGGGAACTCATAATTTTATCTTGCTCTCACTATTGTGGATTTTTACTGAGAGAAGAGCTCTATCTTAACAAATATAATATAAAATATCTTAACAACTAACCTAATAACTTTGCTGATCCCTTGACTTTCCTCAAGTGCCACCATTAAATTTGACATTTTTATGTTTTTCAGTATAATATCTCAACAATTATTTGATGGATTGCCACAAAATTTGGTTTAGAGATCCATTTTTTATTAATAGCATAATGATTAATGATTCACATTGTGTCCAGTCATTGGGTTTATGAACATCTGCAAAACTAATTCCCATCAGCCTCAGCTGCACTTTGTTTTCACTGCTAATTAACAGACATAAGCATGCTAACATGGTAAACTAAGATGGTAAACATGATAATCATATTATACATATTCAGCAACGTGTTAGCATTGTCACTGTGAGCATTATGCATACAGTCTAACAGAGGCTCTAACGTGAAGACTCTTTTGTCTTTTTGACAAACCATAACATAGATGAGGCCAAATAAAAGCTCAAATGACTTACATGCTATTTTATGTGACTTTTTCTTTATCCTGTGTGTTTTACAGACCAAATTCACCCGACTGAAGGACCGAGGAGGTGGTCTGTTCAAAGGTCTACTTCTGTATTTCAGTTAGGAAGTCATACTGTAAAGTCACACTTTTGAACATTCAGTGTCTTTCCGTTATCAGTATTGTATCTTTAATCATAAAGTGACAAGTGATGTAAATTTCAAAAATGTTTAAAACCTCTTCAAGGTCTATAAAACCAGCAGTGAATTCACAGAAACAAAGTTTCTTTATATTGAAGTGGTGGAACAGCCTACACTATTGTTCCTCTTCATGAGATACATTTCTTTAATGCAATTGTATCTCTAAAATGTAACTTTAGTTTAAATGAAGACAATAATCTTATTGCAGATGTTAAAGGAGATGAACATATTGTGAAAATTCAGTTGAGTTGTAATGAGCAGAGTGGGACCAGAGCATTTACAGAAAAGAAGCTCTAGAGAGAGAGACAATGTCCCCCACAAAGTCTACTGAATAATAGTAGAGCATAATGAAAAAGCCTACTGAATGAAAGTAGAGCTTACTGAAAACAAAAGAAGAAAAAACATGAGCAAGCCGACGATGTGGTGTATGCTAAGTGACCTAGTTTACAGTCATATTACACACACACAGTACATTGTCTAAAACCTTAAAGTAATCACCCCTTCTTTCTTACTATTTCACAGTATTTTGTGTTTAAGTATGCTATGTTTGGTGATTGCACCACTTTCGAATATATAGCCGATGACTTTAGTATTACACTCTTAAAGTGTTTTTGAATTTTGTAAGCCTTTTGCATTCAGCATTTTGCATTAAAGTGTGCTTCAAACTTAATTATTGGTTACTAGGATAAGGTATTTTATTGTTTTATCTCTGTATCTTTTATGTTCTTACTGTATGGATATAAGCATTGTGCACCAAAAAACTTATCATGGTTTTAAACATTGTATTGGAACAACAGTTGAATGTAGCAAGCGAGCAGGGGACGGAAAATTGTGGTTTAGCGTTTATCTGACAGAAAACCGTAGCTGCTTCAGTTCAAGCATGCATACGAGGAAGACAGGATATGTGGCTTCATGCAGGTGGTGACGACAGTTCTCGCCTCTACCTTGCGCTTACCTTTTTTAATACACTTTGGTCAAGACGTTTGTAAGATGGCTCCCTTGTCCCCCTATCAGGACGCTGTATAAGGCTTGTGATAAGGGGATATACAGTAAAAAGTGATGCTCGGGGCTGGCAAGTCAGTTCGTCAGAGGCTTTGCTACTTTTGCTCTTTTCTTGGAAAAAACATCAGGCCTACACTGTCTCCCTCAGATGATGAGCACTGAATAACGTAATGACAATTTAATTTCCAATAATGAAAGTGTAATTTACACTTTGCAACGATTTGGTAAAATGTTGACTGTAAATTAAAACTTGGTGCCTGCTTAACTTGGAACCACGACCTGTCTCTACATTCCCACAATTGAACTGTAGTTGACAAGGGCGTTGGGAGAGATCAGCAGAGATTGAGGATTACGCACGGTCAATGTGAAGCCAACTCCTAAATTTATTGTACAAACAAAGAAACGCTAGGCAGAATTGTGAATGAAACTTTAAAAAGTCACGCAACCAAATTTTCGGATAATAATTTTTAGTTGAATAAGCCCAGGCATAAGGGTATGTAAATGACTTAAGAACGCGTTTCCCCTCCTCCTCTTAACTGCTATATATATTTTCTCATTGTTTGGCTGTACCAATATATGAGCTACTGATTGATGAATAAAAAATCATGTAAGAACCCAAGAAAGAGCTCTGGTGTGCACCTCATTTCTCGGGACCGGCGGACCAAAGACCAAAGGACCAGGAGTTTCAACTGGACCTCGCTAAGCCCCCGAGGTGAGTATCAGCCAAACCCACACTACGGCTTCACACCACTGACTATAGAAACACACGCATTTTTCTAGTAGAGGAGTCTTAGATACCCTGTGTACGTACGTTGATAGATCTGTGGGTGTAGATGTAGAGATGTGCATAAGATAGGATTGCTCTAGGCGGAGTGACGTTGGAGGCTCAAAACCTCAGCGTCAAACAGGGTAGTAGATGTCAAATTAGAAGGGAGGCTTCACCTTCGCCCCCCCTCCTCCCCTTCTCGCTTATTTCTTAGGATAGGAAGCCAGGGGTCTACGGGCAGATGACTGAACGAGTTTATTAGGATCAGTCAGAACTGGACGCTTAAATAAGGGCTACGGGCCCGTCAGCGCTGAGTCCGTGAAATAATAAATGAAAACCGTGATCTCTGTGGCGGCAGATTAATGAACGTGCCGTCACCAACCGGGCAGGCCTCGGTTTTAAAGGGGCCGACCCGGTTCTCCCTGCCACTGTAAAACTTAGCAAGGCGGGCTGTGACTCTCGCGCGCGCGCTCTCTCTCTGACTAAAAGGTCACGCAAGGTATCCCGTTCTTCACAGAATATCACATCCCGTTTGACAGCGGAAAAGGTTTCATTTCTTTAAAAGCTCAGCAGTGAAAGTAATGTTTTAGTTTCAGATCCTCTGAGTTCTTTCTAAAATATCACGATCACAATCAGAGGGAGAAATCCACTGGAGATGAGGAAGCACAGCGTTAACTTCTGCACCCAAACAGGGTTGTTAAAATGTGGGAATAAAAAGAAACCGCTGCAGTGTTTTTTTACCTAGCAAAGACATACAAGGCAGGGTCACAGAAAGTGAACAAAACAACAATATACATATTCTACTGTGGGGGATGTGATTACTTATGTAATGCTAACGTTAATGTATTTTGTACTCTCACTAGAGAGTGGGCATTGCAAATATTAGCAGGGCCACATGTAACATACATACATACAATCCTTCCTAATTTTGGATTGAGGAAAAGTGTATTGTGCTGTTGTCATAATGGCTATTATCAGTTCTTTAATTAGTGTTATAAGGTACAATGATGTATGCTGATAATGATTCAGATAATGATATTGAAACTTAATATATTGAACTAGAGTATAATGCAAGGCCTAAACATGTTATTGACTAGTATGTGAACAAGTTCTTATGATTCCTGTTTAGATAAAACAGGCCAGGGCTTATGGACAGAGTGAGAACCAGTTTTGGAAATCCATTCCGGTTGATCATGCCAGCGTGATTCTATCTGGAACGGAGAAGTGACTCATTGAATATTCAAGCTGGTGGTAGGGTGGTGACAGTCACCAGGACTGTTATATCGACATCTAAAGGGTGCACTTACCACAAGAAACTGCCCCAGGAACAGTAAAAGACATTTTAAGAACTACAGACAGTGGGTTGGTGAAAAAGACATTGAAAGTGATCACAAAACAGATTTAATTTTTTAGTATAATAGAAAATGAAAACAAAATATTGCAGATGCACATTTTAATATGTAAAATGAAACAAAGTTTAGACATTGTAAGCCACAGACTGGCCACTCTCATTTGCGGAGAAGCAAACTGACATTTGCGCACCATCGATGCCCCATATCAAGACCAATATAGACTAAAGTGTAGTCACTCAACTTCACCAAAGATGTGTCCAAAAATGTTTGTTCTGGATCTTGCATTAGGCCAGTTGTTCTTTTTTTGTTATTTTTCCATAATTTAGTCTATTTTTTGCTTCCACCTATTCTTAAAACTACAAACATTCTTGCTACTCCTCTTTTTTTTCTTAGAATTATAATCTGAATTGACGCAGTCTTCCCGTCCACCAAGGTTGTTTGGCTGAATATTTGCCATCCATGGTAGTTAAATTTACATCCGTCAATTAATCTAATCTCGTCCTAATTAAAATAAAGGTGAGAATTAGTGATGATATGTGACACAGATATGTCTCTTATGGATCATACATCAGGGTCTTTCTTCCCATTCATCCATCAATGAGTTGACTAACCCTGCCAATCTGTCTGCTCTATGATAACAATGGGACTTTTACTGCTTATCCCTGATCTTTTGGCTCCAATCCAAAATTGCTTGGAAGGCTCGATGGCATCCCAGGTCAAACAATCCAGCAATCTCTACTCTTTAAACTGTGCACTAACACCAGATCACCGTTTAAGGTGCTAAAGTGTGCCTGAAATCAACAGAAATGTAAGCATGTTAGTCTTCACCAGCACTTAATCATAACTGTCTGCTTAACAACAGGATTGATTTATTATCTTTTTTTCACCTGTGCATCATTGAAAGTTTTTTTTAGTCCTGATGAATTAAATACATGTTTGCTGCTCATGGAGATGCTTTATGGCCATACTTTAACACAACAACGCTTTGTTGCTACACACCTTCTGAACCAGTTTTACTGTGTATGTAGGAAGACAAAAAAAAATTAGGGCTGTTCGATTAAGGAAAAAAATCATAATCACAATTATTTTGGTCAAAATTGAAATCACGATTACTTAACACAATTACTCATTGACTTTTGGAAAGATGTTGCAATAAATTAACTTAAAAAACTGTGAAACAGTTAAACGAATTAACAGTGAAAACACCTTGAACTGTTAAATTTGCCTTCAATACTTTTCTGTAGTCTCTACCTCACCTGCACCATTAATGGACTGTCAATCATGACTAAAACTACTCCTACTCCCCTTTCCAAGGTTATATAACTCCGCCCTTCAGGCCTGTGACTCTCTTTTCCCTCCAAATCAAACCACACCAGGCAAAGCAAAGACAAGGATTGATGTGAGTTTTCACTTTCACTTGTATTATATGTACTTGTAACACTTATATTTTGGTCACATTAAATGTTTGCCTGAAAGTTTGACATTTGTTTTGTTTGTGCTAGATTGCAGAATTCAATCCTGTTTGTGTGGAGAGAATTAAGTGCAGATTGTGGATGCTTTAATGATGTACAGTAAATCAAGATTAGTTTAACCTCATTTGTTGTTATTGATTGTTTAATGCTATTCAAATATCTGGCATTTTCTTTACTGATATGTTTAGACAAAATCACCCATCATCCACCCGCAACCAAGTGTGTACCATTTCTCTGCATCTACGACAATAAAATGTTGGAACCGCACCACTGGATTCTGTGTTTAAATGTGCACACTATATCAGTTGTTCAGTGAGCCAACACCATCAGCACATTAGAGTTTTTTCACTACATTTATGTTGGACAACTCAGCCTGCATCTCATGTGGTACATATTTGCTAAATACAAAGCCCTGAAGACACGCCTCATCTTTTTGAAGCGTTAACTTCAATACTATTATTGATAACAACAGACATGAAAAAAGTACATGTATAATATTCAGTACATAGTCAAGAGCGAGATTAAAAAAAAAAAAAAAAACTGGGTTGTATATGGGTAGGGAAGCCATTTGGCAAAGATGGTTGTGTTCTGGAGTTAGAAACTTTGCATTTCTGTAAATATTCTGCTACTTTGTATGGAGCTCTAAATAGTAGTTTGGTAGGAGTGAGAAGCCCCTTCTGTTTGCTGTTGAACACTATTTCTTGATTTTTGGTTTGGTTTTTTAGGAGCTCACTTTTATTTTAATTTCTTTAGGAAGTTTGGCCGACGTTCATCTTCCTTGACAGCAGAAACTGGCATATTAAGAAAGTTTTGTCTCTAAAGTTTATAACAATTGAATTTCTAGCAGAAAATGGATACTTCAGATGCGCTTTCTGTCTTCAGTGAAAGCATATGTAACCGGCCTGGCCTCAGTACCGGTTACCTGCGTTGTGTCTAATTTGTGAAGCAGACGACTGGAGACTCAGGCTTTGGCACAGGACATTTATTGCTCTGTTGAGTGTTTTAGAGAGGAGAAACACAGCGTTGGTAGAATGCCCTCAACACACGCCGCTCTCGGCCAGATCCAATATCGTCTCTCAGAAATATTTTCATTTCTCAATAAAATAAAAACACATATGAAACAATAAATGCAAAAATACAACATAAGAATATAAAAATACTTTTGTAATATATAGCCTGTATAAAACTGCTCTCAGATGTCTCACACTCTCACTTTAACTGCAATCTCACAGCATTACAAAATACACATTTTAAATCACAATAAGTCCTGTGCAAATAACATACCTGTTGAGTGTTTTAGAGAGGAGAAACACAGCGTTGGTAGAATGCCCTCAACACACGCCTAACAACATAAAGAGAACATACATGTACTTATACGGGCGCAGTGCAGGACACAAAATGGCGAATGCCAACGCAGATACATATGAAAACATAGCATGTAAGCTAGCTCACTAAAACACTCAGAACTGAATAATAAACAAAAATACACGGAAGAGAATGAAACAGTCCAACTACTAAAAACCTATACTAACCACAATCAGCCTGTCTAATCACTTAAATACACATTAAACATAGTATTTTATACATCCGCCTCGCGCTACACAAAGTACCTACCGCTCTCGGCCAGATCCAACATCGTCTGACGAGAGCCGGGAAAACAAATAGTACGTCCACAAAACGACCAGCAGAGGGCGCATTACCCATGAAAAATACATACACAGTCCCTTCATTGAATGAGGAGAAATAAACAAAAATGAATACACAGTAAAATGAGGGATATTTGGTGGAATACAAACACTTTTCCATACCTGCTACACATACAACCGTTAGTTTGTTAGTTATTACCTATTTTTTGTATACAGTATGGTTACCTAGCAACCGAGGCTTGAAGACACCAAGTGGTGAACAGTTGTATATCACTCCACAAGAACTGCTAGGTGAGTGGTTACAACACTGAGCTGGGAGTCTGAGGTTTGATACCCTGGTGAGGAGATCTTGTTTTTATCATTTTGGATTGGATAATTTGCATGCCATTGCGCAAGTCAGGGCCTGCGAAGGCAGGGTGGTAGGGGAAGACTCATGAATATTCATTAGGGGACTCATCCCTGAATGGCTAGTACTCGTTGCCTGCTCTGGTTGGGTTGGTTAGGTTTAGGCCAGAGGAGTGGGATTGGTTATGGTTAGGGTAAGATGTCAGAAAATGTCAGGGCGAGCCAATCAGGGTTGAGTTCCATAATGAATATTCATGAATCTTCCCCTACCACCCTGTAAAAAAAAAAATATCGCGGCTCGCGCAAGTGTATGTATCATCGTCTCTCTGAAGTGTGCGAAATATTGGACACTGCAACAATAATATTCCAAAAAGGTGTAATACATGAGTAGTATGGATAACTGTGTGTAAATATATGCCAAGGTAAATACACAGGGATGCAAATAGCATACATTCATATTTGTACCAGACGGGGTATTAATAGAACACATTGCTGTGTGCACCGGCGGGGTACGAATAGCATTCATTTCTAATTGCACCAGGGTACAAGTAGCACTTCTAATTGCACCAGGGTATGAATAGCGTACACTGCTAATTGTACCAGGGGTGCAAATAGCCTCACCCAAATTAATTTCATGAATGCTTTATGGCAAACAATATACTGTACATGGGACCACCAACACTGACCCCATCATCATAATCACCATCATCGAGGCTAAAATCAAAAAGGTAACATTCCTTGTTTAAATATTTTAAGCCATTTACAGTAATTCTAAATGTTTTTAACACATTATAATGCTGGTATTAAAGTATAGAGTGAGTCTGGTTTGTGACACATTACAAAAAGGATTTCAACATAGACATTCCAACTATTGAAAAGTTGGCAAGGATTATAGTTACAGTAAATCCCTTCATTATAAAAAGTCATCTCCGTACAGCTTTACTGTAACAGTGTGTTTCCTGTGGATGGAGTTAAGAAGTTGCCATGGAGTTGTCTGAGAAACAAAAAATTATATATAAAAACACAAATTCACAAACATCTGTAAAAACATACATCTCCTTAGCATCCTTTTTTTACAGAGTTTAAAACATATATGTGTTGCTGAGAAATCATCTCATAAGTTCCTTCTCTCCCAGTTGACCTCCATCACCGGCACAGTGACAGAGAAAGATGCCTCACCTCTCGCTCTGTCTCTGTATATGAGTCCCAGTAAGATGGTAGACAGCAGGTAAGGAGCTCCCACCACCAGGTAACATATCTGTCTGGAGACACACGTGAGGGGAGCTGCAGGATCACCGGGACCTGCCGGTGTTAATTCTCAGGATCAGTTTCAAACATCACTTTATGAAACGTGTCCTTTACATATCATTTATCTGATATAAAAATGAGAAAAAAACATGACATGAGAAGCAATGTGGGCCATGAGTGCATTTTAAAGCAGCTTGTTCGCTGTAGTCTCGCTTTGCTATAGTCCACACAACATTCTGAGATGGTAGAAAAACATTTTCTGCTTTATTGGCATTTCTTTAAACCAATCACAATCGTCTTGGGCGGCACTAAGCTCCGCAGGGAGCCACGGTGCCTCTGCAAAATAGTCTCAGGAAGGAACTTGTTTTGTTGGAACGTGTAAGTTCAAAAGTTGTTTTAGTCGTGCAACAGAAAACTCTGATTGGAAAATAGTCTAGCTAGCTGTCTCGATTTACCCTGCAGAGATCAGAGAAAAGATTAACCATAGTCCTCATAAATCCACCAGAGTTTAAAATATCAACAAAAGGAAGCCAAAGGCAATGGATATGCGGCCTAAATGAGTGAAATCCAGTGAAATTTCCTTCGGTAACGGAGCAATCCCGGAAGTGGAACATCGAGGATATAGACTACCCTGTATATAATGTACATTAAATGTGTAAATAAATACCCAGGTTTTTTTGTCTGAGCTCACCTTCTGTCACGTTTCCAGTTGAACCATCAGACGGTGGACCTGCTTCTTTCTCTGTTGCTCGTTCTGTGTATGAAAACCATGAGTTAGATAGTTAGATAGATATTTTATAATGAGTGAAGTGCTCTGTTGCAATGTTACATCTGTTTAGCAGTTGTACTTGAACTGTGAAGTACTTTAGGTTTATGACAACAAAATGAAACAAGCATTTTGAACCTGGATTTATCCAAGGTTTACATTTCTGTTCTGGAAATTCAAATGAGTACATATTTATAAGACATTGCACCATTTGCATATTTAAACATAACATTTCAGTAAAGTTGTAATACAAAACAGAATTGTCTTATTGTAAATAATCAACTGTGGTAGTTTTATGCTGATATCTGTTAGTTAAAATATGTTCCCCATTCACCTGCAGTGTCTTCCCTTAAAATCTTGTGATGAGAAAGTTTAAATTAAGTTTACATTAATGCATAAATCATTATATTTCATCTCACCTCTGACAGTGAGCCAGCACTCTGGTGATGCCCAGACTTCACATGTAGAGGCCTTCATCAGCCTTGGACACTGCAGGGATGGTCATCTGCCCCGTGGAGATCTGTCCTTCAGGAAGATGCTGGCCCGCAGGTTGGAAGAGTTGCTTTGAGTGGTGCAGCGCAGAGTCACAGATTCTCATTCCATCACAGGAAACACAGGACTCTGCAAGAGAAAGGGTTGAAGAATTGAAGAAAGAAGCCTCCACTGAATGTTAGGGTTAGGGGTTAGTACCCTATGTAGCCTTTGCAGCCTTTAAGAGAAAAGTATAAGCCACCATAAGTTTGCTGAGAGGGTCCATTTGCAGATTATAACTTTGAACACCAGAGGGCAGTGTTGTGACCTTTTCCTGTTAAACTAAGCCAAGTGCATCTTGGTCTTTCTTTTTTGTTGTTTTTTGTTCAACAACCTGAACAATATCAGCTAAAAAAATATTTACAAAAGCAAAGCATGTAATGGTTTTATTGTGAAGCAGTCACTGGAGATGCAATGTGTTTGTCACTGTGATTGACATTTGATTAAAAAAAGAATTATGATGTGTTTGGTATTTAACCCCACGAGCTACATGGTTCATCCTGCCTCCAGTGATGAACTAACGGGTGACGGTGATGTTGGCAGCTGGACTCGTCTCTCCAGATGTGGACTCACACCAGTACTCCCCACTGTTCCACTAGTAGACTTCGTTGATGATGCAGGTTGACACCTGCAGAAAGCCCTAGTCACGTCCGCACTCTGAAACTCCTCGGCCTGTTTTGGCCTTTACGCTCCATCCAGAGGATTTCCTGTTCAGCTCAGAGAGAAAGACTCCTACTTAAAGAAGTGAGATCTGTTGGGAGAGACTTTGAGAAAGGCTGCAGAGAAAGACAAAAAAACAAACTACTTAGTTCCTATTTTTAACCCTAAATCAATTTGTTCAGTATGATTACCAGAGATCAATTAATATGTCCATTAACTAAATCCCTTTAACCACCTTCATTTAAAGAGAACACATTATCAAAATAAATACATTTAAGGGCTATGACTTCCCATTTATTTTACACTTAGTTTAGAAATAATTGACAAATCCATTAATTATCAGAACTATGTAAAATTGCAAAATAACATTCATAAATATCCGTTACTGAAGGACCTTCCTTTTCAGTTAAGGTGCGAATTCAGCGGTTCAAACTAAATGTGAGATAAATTAATCAATTGTAACATATAAAAGGTTTTAGGGGTTTTTAAGGGTTAAAAATGCCATCCCTGAAGTCTTTTTGGTATAAATTGTGGGATGGCTTTCATGTTATTGGGTCATTTTAAGGTTTTTCTTAGGGCCCTTAAATGGTGCAGATGATCCGTTAAAAATAACTTATATCACAGTCCACTGTTTAACACATTAATCATCATCATTAATCTTTGCTCCCTGATTTGCTACTACTGGTGGCTGAGCTGAATAATATAGCTTGACGCGTGCAGTTGTATAGATGAGGAGTAGAAGTTGATCCAGTCGGTCCAATGACCATTTATTGTTATTGATGTAGATAGAATGTTACAAAAAACTTGAGGTAAAATAAAACAAACAACTAAACTAAAGCAGTCTGTTATATGGTAGCAAACGGCTTGTCACGTCATGGCACCACACGGCACACCACCACACGGTCAAAAGACTGTTCCCTCACAGGCCACGCCCAGATGCTGTGGCTTCCTGTCTTTAAGGCCTTTCCCCTTGGGCTCCACCTTCAGCCTCCCAACCGTCCTTTAGGTGGGGGTAGACAGACCTGTGGCCATATATATACTCACTCATTCATCCATTCACACACACACACACACACACACACACACACACACTACTATTCACAAGAAAGAAACATGAAATCAACCCAAAGTTCAATTTGGCTCCTACACTTAATTACGTGAAAAAAAAAAACATAAGGAATTTAGTTTCCCAGTAATCAAAAACTGTCTGTAAAACAGAGTTCTTAGGTACACGAGGTAAGCACCACAAAGAGTAAGTAACACACTATATAGTTTAAATGTTAGAATGTAAATGTTCTTTTTCTGAAGACGAGTATTAATTCTCCACTAGAACTTCTGTATTACAAATACATTTGGTTAATATCAACCTTTTAAGATAGACTGTAACAAGTATATTATTAAAGTAAAGGCAAGTTGTTTCTCACAGTGTAAGGAGGAAACCTGTGAACTCCATCCTGTCTCGATGCTGTCTGACCGTCAAACCATATAAAGAGGTTATGATCGTTAATAATACCTGACGTGTGACGTGTGTGTGGTATAGACATGACTCTCTCTGTGTGAGAGCGTGAGCCTTGAACCACAAAGAAACTGTTATTTCCATCTCAGTGCAAGAAAACACATTCTATATTAGTAATCGAATAGATCACCAGGTTTAATCCTTTTTTATCTCAGAATCAAAGTTTCATCTGCAACAATTGTTCATCAGTGGTCGTACAGCTTTGCCACACAGTGTTTGTATATTAAGATATGAAGAACAACCACATTGACCGACTTCCCAGAGTCTACGTCGACCGACCACCCAGAGTGTTCGATTACTGGCGTCCCAGTGACTTTGCCGGTCTCCGGCGCCCCAGAGACTGTGCCGTTCCCCGGCGCCCCAGAGCCTGTGCCGTTCCCCAGCACCCCAGAGACTGTGCCGGTGCCCGGCGTCCCAGAGACTTCGCCGATGCCCGGCGTCCCAGGGACTCCTGCCCCCCGTGTTTTGTCGGCGGTCTGTCTGACTCCTGCCCCCCATGTTTTGTCGGCAGTCTGGCCGACTCCTGCTCCACGTGTTTTGCGGTCCTGTCCGTCCTCCAGAAAGTCTTCGCTGACATAATGGCAACGAGATGGGTTTTTTCTTCGCCATCGGCCGCCAGAGGGATTTCGCCTTCTCCGCCGGCCGCCAGAGAGTATTCGCTGTCGTGCTCGGCTGCCTGAGGGGTTTAGTTTTCGCCGCCAGAGCATCTTCGCCTTTCGGTTTGGCCGCCAGACGGGTTCCACCTTCGTCGCCGGCCGCCAGAGGTGTTCCGCCTTCGCTGCTGCCCGCAGCCCTAGGGTCCCCGAGTTCCACTGTCCTCAGTTCCCCGATCCCTGACTTCCACTGTCCTCAGTTCCCCGATGCCCGAGTTCCACGGTCCTCAGTTCCCGAGCCCTGCTGTAGTCATAACTATTTCTGTCCTCCCTTAGCCCTCTTTGAGTTTGTTTTTGACTTTGCTCGACTAAAATGTTCAAAGTTGTACTGTTAGATACTTAACCAAAGCATGTCTGTACCAGATTTCAAGACTTAATACCAATCAGAACAAATGTGTAATTTTTCATTATCATACTAAATACAGTCTTTGAGGGTTACTATATTAGTGTTGACTATAGCTCTGAGGACAGCAGTGTCTGATGGCAGCTGTGATGCTGGACCAGCTTTTTCTACTTATGTTTAAGGTTAGCCACCTGTCTTTGATCTCTAGCATTCCCACTTTTTTTTAGGTTTACACCAGTATTATTATTATCTGCACTATAGCAGTTCAGCCTCACATAGATATTTCTAGATAAACATTATAAAGCCAGAAATAATGCAGACAGGAAGGGGAGGTTCTGATGTACATCATGTGTTGGTTGTATTTCAGTCTGTTGCTCAGACAGTCAGCAGGAAGACAGCATGGAGGTCACAGCTCTCTGCATGAGACTGTGTGAGTACTGAAACTTTGTATCACTATTTTACTTATCTTTTCTTTTAGCCAGTGGACAAATATCTGTTTTATTTGACAAACCACTCTCTTCATGTGTCTCTCCAGGGATGGACATGTTGGTCATGCTGCTTGTAAGAGTTGACCACAGTTACTTTGCTCAGAAAGCTAGTAAGTTGGATTTAAATAAGTAGATGGATACGCAGTTTGAACACTCAGTTTGTGCTTAGCTGTGTGATATTCTGAATAATTGTATTATCGTTGTTTCTTTATTAACTGCTGAAATGTGTCTTGTTTATGCCTTAGCAACAAAGAGACCAAGAAAGATGAAATATGTTATCAATGTAGACATTGTAACCACAGTACTCTGAACACAAGCAGACCTTGACCAAGTTACCCTGCTGCTCTACTAATGTAAAGATTTGTCTTGTTTTTTGTAAATGGTAGTCTAGACCAGCTCTATATGAAAAGTGTCCTGAGATAACTTGAATATTTGATTTGATTGCTCACTTTATGTGTGTCCGTCTCAGATGCAGCTTTTCCTCGTGTTCTTCCAGACAGACTGCAGTTTTTTGAATATGAGAATGTCAGTGTGATCTGTCAAGAGTTAGGTGGTTTGACTGAATGGCGAGTAATGAGGAGGCTCAATGAAAGAAGTCCAACAGATTCTTACATCTGGCAGTCATCAGCACCATCCTGCACCATTCATCTCACCTTTAAACGTCACAGTGGAGAGTACTGGTGTGAAGATGAAGAGGGGAACAGACGCAATGCTATCAACATCACCATCAATGGTATGTTTAGCAAATAATCAAGAGTTTTGGTTTATTTGACGCAGTGAGACAGTAAACTCAATTTAGCATTTTGAAAAATGTTCTACTGTACAACAAAGGAACATTTTATTGCAAGTCAAGAGACATATTTAGGACAATAGTATGAAGAATTAGATATGTGCCATCTTGGCTGCTAACTTTCTTTGCCACCTAAAAAATGATGTGTCTACTTTTTATAATACAGTTTCAAAGTGTGATGTCTGCTACACTTGAAGTAGAAGGCGGCTATGTAGACAAATGGTTTGTGTAAAGAGCCGTCCTCAAATTTCTGGGCTGCCAGAAATCGAACTGATCGTTTGAGAGCCAGTTTATGGATCAGATAAAGCGAAGAATCCAGCGTTGTGACCTCACACTGCACATCAGATAACTGTTCACGTAGAAATTAGTCTGATTCTAAAATTAGTTGGGGAAGACCAATTTGGGGCTAAAGTAGGGCTTCATCTGTACAGTGTCTGCACGGCTTAAGAGACTCATGGTCATAAAACATTCTTTAGCACTTAACTAACTTTCTATAGGCTAAAGACTGGCGTTGCACTAAAGGAGGTGAAGAAAGACGTACACTTGAAATTCAAATGACATTTTTACTTTTAATTTGAAGAATTGTATATTGACTTCAGAAAAACATCACTTCTAAGTCAAATACAGTATTTATTGTGTAGGACGGCTGAAGTACAGTCATATGAACTAAAACAACAAAGTTCACAGGGTAAAACTACAATGTAGAAACATAAATTCAAGTTAAGCAATAAACAATAATGCATCCATCCCACATTGCACACATACCATATTTAAAATGAAACAGAGTAAATAGCAATTTCATTTCCCTTAGTTTGATTTATTTATTTCCCTATTAATCATTTCCTGATTGAAAAGAACTGTACAAATTAAGGGTTACTGTTCCTTTCAACAATATAATTTCATTCATGCCAAATACAGGAATGGTCCCTTTCTTCCCTGTTCAGAGACTGGTTGTTTTCTACTAAACATACATGTTCAACATAAAATCTGTTTTTATCACACTGACCAGCTGGTTCTGTGATCCTGGAAGTTCCTGCCAGTCCTGTTATGGAGGGAGACAACGTGAGTCTTTATTGTAGAAAGAAGGATACTCAGTCAAATCACATAGCTGATTTCTACAAAGATGGATCCACACTCGGGACCTGGTATTCAAACTACATGACCATCCAAAATGTTTCCAAGTCTGATGAAGGACTCTACAAGTGCAGCATCTCTGGAGCTGGGGAATCACCACAGAGTTGGCTGACTGTTTTAAAAGTAAAAGGTGATGAAGGCATGTTTAATAACTCCATTCCAGCAGCCGACGAAGAGACCCGTCCTTCCAGTCACCCCCCTAATCTGCCCTCCCTGCTCTGGATTGTTGTGTTGGTGGCTCTGATGCTGTTGGTGATGGGACTTCTTCTCTGTAGGAAACACAGAGGTACAGCAACACTGTCTCCCAGAAATTACATGTACATATTTAATTCAGTAAATGACTTGATTGATTCACGTCTCTCGTCTCTGCTTTTTTTTACCTCCTCTGCTCTTCATTCTGTACACGTTCCTGTTCTTTTCTAGTTTTTCTATCAATGGCATTTGGTCTTTTCTGTCCTCCAGTATTGGGCTGTTTGTCATCTGGGAAACCAATACCAGGATTGCACTCACCTGCAGATCCTACAGGTGAGAAAAAGCCAAGACGTAACATGGCAAACATCATATGCAACATGTTAACATATTAACACATTGACTGCATGTTACCAAACTCCCTTTACAGTCTCATAGCATGTAATATGTTATCTGGTGTATTTGAGCAATTTGTGTTCATTAATACCTGTGCAACTTGTTGCTGATATGTTAATCCATTTTGTGCTGTATCACTTTACTGGCACTTTCTTTTAGAGAACAATGAAGCCTCTGGAATTTAAATTTAGTCTTGTAAGGTTAGGTCAGATTTTTTAAGTGGGATTACTGTACACCAATGCCCACCTGTCTTTGCTACATAGCTTATATACTATGCTATGCTATGCTATATTCTGCGTATTGATGAAATATTGTATGCCCATTATTAAGTTTTTCAGGTAAAATACAGCATAAATGTCTGTTTTCCTTTTACAGATTCAGGAGAGGACAATATCGCTGATCCACATGCAACATATGATGTCAAAAAACAAAGAAGAGAGAAAGGTACGTTATATTGCTTCTACTTCCAAGTTTGTGCAAATGTTTTTGTTTTAATTACGTCATATTTTAAGTGATATGATGCCATAGGTGCAGAATACATTTACCCCCTTTAATTATGATTAAACAGCTCATCAATGGAAACAGCTGTGAGAAAGTGTCTGTTTCTTTCAGTGTCTGATGGTGACAATGCAGGTGATCCGGACCTTATGACATATGCTGTTTTTAAAAAACAAAGTAAGAAGAAAGGTAGTTTATATTTGCTTTTACCAGCCGCTAACATTCTCTTTGCAACATAAATGTCACTAGTGTTAAGAGGTGATACATTTAAAACTGCAATACTAGACCTACATATTTTTAGATATCTGTCTGCACACACAACATTTCCTTTCAAATAGGTACTAAATGGTTTCAGGTGATAATTTGATTCTTTCAGTTATAAACCACACGCGAAAACCACCAACTGAAACAAAGGGCCCCTCAGTAGCTTTAATATAGTTGTCTGCAGTACAAGAGGCTCTGAGGTTTTACACTATAAGATGGAAAGTTTTAAATAAAATCCATTGAATGACTAACAGCTGTATATAACGTCTGCAACATGCAGTTTTCTTTGACCTTTAAGGGAGACAGAATACTTTATAATCTGAAACAATCCGCATCAAAACACAACAATGCTTTATAAAATGTTGGAGCATAATGAAAATCCCAAAGTGAATGACATTTTAAAGCTCTCCAAACAATCTTACAGTAAATTCTGTATCACGTCGTATTTGTTCTCCCAAACAGAGCCGGACGGGTCCGGAGCAGGTTCCAAGCGACGTCTAACAGACGAGAGTGTCTTCTATTCTTCAGTCTACTACAGGTAAGGCTGACGATGATACAGAGGGCCAGATGTACTAACGCTTTTGCGCCCTACTTCAGGCGTATTTGTATGTAAAAACAGGCCACACTGAGGTAAAAGCGCAGGCTGCCTGTCGCGGGAACTGAAAATGGCAAATTGCGCTTTTCCGTGTCATGCATATGCATTCATTGGAGGGTCAAGGGGAAAGTGGGAGTTTCCCATAAAGAAATGGGAGGGAAAGCGTAAAGTGTGCCTATTTATGTATTCCGCGGTATGTACAAAAAACGCTCATGAAAGCGCGCCTCTATTTTGCGGTGAAAATTCTCCGCCTCTTAAAAGCAGGTGTAAACCAGCCACAAGCGCAAGAAATCAAAGATGACATCGAATCTCCGACTCAGCGTTCACATTCCATTCCAGCAGATTGGCATCAGGATCATTTCAAACAGTCATAGCATCAGCAGTGGGAATATCACAGTCTGCACTCAGCCGTATCATAGCACAAGTACGTAACGCTTTGCTACAGCGCACTAGTCAATACATACATCCCCACCACTAATGCCGAAATAACACGCATCAAGCAGGATTTCTTTGACATCGCCCATTCAATTGCGCGTTTAAATGCATGCAATTTACAGTATAGTGGGCGGAGAAAGTTGCTGATTACCCAATGAACTGCAGGTTTAGTAAATACGACGCAAACTGAAGTATCACAGCATGCACTTTCTGCGGGTTGGCCATGGCGCTGATAACGCTACATTTGCAAATGTACGTACATCTGGCCCAGAATCTGTTTCCTCTGAAAATGTAAGTACATGCACTCCAACGTGTTCAAACCACAAGTTTAGCATCATAGCACAGCCAAGCTGAGGATATGAGAGTTCAGTGAAAACTTCCCGAAATCAATTAGGTTTAAAGAAGATGAATTTTAATATGTTGACATGGTGACCTCATGTTTTCGTTCATGCTGCTGTTTTACTTACAGGGAGCTCAAAATGTTATCTTGCTCTCACTATTGTGGAGTTTTACTGAGAGAAGAAGAACTCTTCGGTATCTTAACAAATATAATATAAAATATCTTAACAACTAACCTACTAACTTTGCTGATCCCTTGACTTTCCTCAAGTGCCACCATGAAATTTTACTGAAACCTTTTTTTCAGTAAAATATCTCAACAATTATTTGATGGATTGCCACAAAATTTGGTTTAGAGATCCATTTTTTATGATTAAAATCATGATGATTATTGATTCACATTGTATCCAATAATTTGGTTTATGACCAAACATCAGCAAAACTAATTCCCATCAGCGTGAGCTGCACTTTGTCTTCACTGCTAATTAACAGACATGAGCATGCTAACATGGTAAACTATATGATGGTAAACATGATAATCCTATTGTACATATTCAGCAACATAATAGCATTGTCACTGTGAGCATGCTGCGTACAGTCTAACAGAGGCTCTAACGTGGAGACTCTTTTGTCTTTTTGATGAACCATAACATAGATGAGGCCAAATAAAAGCTCAAATGACTTACATGCTATTGTATGTGTTCTTTATCCTGTGTGTTCTACAGGCCACATACACCCAACTGAAGGACTGAGGAGGTGGTCTGTTCAACGCTCTACCTCTGTATTTCAGTTAGGAAGTCATAGTGTTAAGTCACACTTTTGAAATCAATTACAAAGAACATTCGGTGTCTTTCCGTTATCAATATTGTATCTTTAATCATAAAGTGACCAGAGATGTAAATTTCAAAAATGTTTAAAATCTCTTCAAGGTCTATAAAACCAACAGTGAATTCACAGAAACAAAGTTTATATGTTTATAAGTGGTGGAACAGCCTACACATAACCTGCCACTATTGTTCCTCTTCATGAGATACATTTCTTTAATGCAATTGTATCTCTAAAATGTAACTTTACTTTAAATGAAGACTATAATCTTATTGCAGATGTTAAAGGAGATGAACATATTGTGAAAATTCAGTTGAGTTGTAATGAGCAGACTGGGACCAGAGCATTTACAGAAAAGAAGCTCTAGAGAGAGAGACAATGTCCCCCACAAAGTCTACTGAATAATAGTAGAGCTTACTGAAAACAAAAGAAAAAAAAATCCAAATTTAACAAATAATAGCAAATTAATTAATAGCAAGCGAAAAGGGGACGGAAACTTGTGGTTCAGCATTTAGCTGACAGAAAACCATAGCTGCTTCAGTTCGAGCATGCATACAAGGAAGACAGGATATGTGGCTTCATGCAGGTGGTGCGATGGTTCTCGCCTCCATCTTGCGCTTACCTTTTTTTAATACACTTTGGTCATGACGCTGTATGAGGCTTGTGATAAGGAGATATACTGTCAAAAGTGATGCTCGGGTTTGGCAAGTCAGTTCATCAGAGGCTTTGCTACTTTTGCTCTTTTCTTGGAAAAAAACATCAGGCCTACACTGTCTCCCTCAGATGATGAGCACTGAATAACGTAATGACAATTTAATTTTCAATAATGAAAGTGTAATTTTACACTTTGCAACGATTTGGTAAAACATTGACTGTAAACTAAAACTTGGTGCCTGCTTAACTTGGAACCCACATTGATTGATTGATTCCCACAATTGAACTGTAGTTGACAAGGGCATTGGGAGAGATCAGCAGAGATTGAGGATTACGCACGGTCAATGTGAAGCCAATTTTTAAATTTATTGTACAAACTTAGAAACGCTAGGCAAAATTCTGAGTGACTGAAACTTTAAATAGTCACTCAACCAAATTTTCGGATAATCATTTTTAGTTGAATAAGCCCAGGCATAAGGGTATGTAAACAACTTAAGAACACGCTTCCTCCCCCCCTGTCCTCTTAACTGCTGTATATATATTTTCTCATTGTTTGGCTGTACCACTATATGATCTACTGATTGTTGAATAAAAAATCACGTAAGAACCCAACAAAGAGCTCTGGTGTGCACCTCATTTCTCGGGACCGGCGGACCAAAGACCAAAGGACCAGGAGTCTCAACTGGACCTCGCTAAGCCCCCGAGGTGAGTATCAGCCAAACCCACACTACGGCTTCACACCACTGACTATAGAAACACACGGCATTTTTCAAGTAGAGGAGTCTTAGATACACTGTGTACATTGATAGATCTGTGTGTATAGATGTAAAGATGTGCATCAGGTAGGATTTCTGTAGGCGGAGTGAGGCAGGTGATGGTGGAGGCTTGAAACCTCAGCGTCAAACCCCCCTTCTCGCTTACTTCTTAGGATAGGACGTCAAGGGTCTATTATCTTTTTTTCACCTCTGCGTCATTGAAAGTTTTTTTTATGAATTAAATACATGTTTTGCAGCTCATTGAGATGCTAACAGATGCTTTATGGCCATACTTTAATACGCTTTGTTGCTACTAACCTTCTGAACTAATTTTGCTGTGTATGTGGGAAGACAAAGTCAAAAACAAATAGGGCTGTTCGATTATGGAAAAATCATCATCACATTATTTTGGTCAGTATTGAAATGACGATTAGTGACTTTTGGAAAGATGTTGCAATAAATTAACTTAAAAACTGTGAAACTGTTAAAGAAATTAACAGTGAAAACACCTTGAACTGTTAAATTTGCCTTCAATACTTTTCTGTAGTGTCTACCTCACCTGCACCATTAATGGACTGTCAATCATGACTAAAACTACTCCTACTCCCCTTTCCAAGGTTATATAACTCCGCCCTTCAGGCCTGTGACTCTCTTTTCCCTCCAAATCAAACCACACCAGGCAGAACAAAGACAAGGATTGATGTGAGTTTAAGGGACTTTTCACTTTCACTTGTATACCACTTATTTTGGTCACATTAAATGTTTGCCTGAAAGTTTTACATAGAATAGAATAGACTTTAATTGTCATTGTGCAGTAGAACCATACAACGAAATTTGCTTGTGCAGCCTCCAAAACAATACTCACTTTCATAAACACACTCACACAATAGATAAAATAAGAAAAAAATATAAAAACATTATCAAGGCATCCAATATTGCATTGAGTCCCATTTCATAGAAATCTAGAAAGTGCAACTGTGCTAACTGGGGGGTGGGGGGACATAATTGTTCAGTTCTGTGATGGCCCTATATTGTTTGTGGTTGATTGCAGAATTCAATCCTGTTTGTGTGGAGATAATGAAGTGAAGATTGTGGATGCTTTAATAATGTACAGTAAGTCGAGATTAGTTTAACCTCATTTGTTGTCATTGATTGTTTAATGCTATTCAGATATCTGACATTTTCTTTTAATGATTTGTTTAGACAAAATCATCCATCATCCACCCGCAACCAAGTGTGTACCATTTCTCTGCATCGACGACAATAAAATGTTGGAACCGCACCACTGGATTCTGTGTTTAAACGTGCACACCACATCAGATGATCAGTGAGCCAACACCATCAGCACATTAGAGTTTTTTCACTGCATTTATGTTGGACAACTCAGCCTGCATCTCATGTGGTACAAATTTGCTAAATGCAAAAGCCCTGAAGACACGCCTCATCTCTTTGAAGCGTTAACTTCAATACTATTATTGATAACAACAGACATGAAAAAAGTACATAATATTCAGTACATAGCCAAGAGCGAGATAAAAAAAAAATTAAAAATTTGGTTGTTTATGGTTGTGTTAGAAACACAACCATCGTTTTATCTCTAATATAAACTGTATAGAGCTCTAATTCTTTGTCTGAACCCTGTTGACCCGCCGATCTATAATTTGTCAAATTGACCCCCCGACTTGAATCGGGTCGGGTTCACGCAAATGTCCAGGTTGGGTCTTACTGTCTGTGTAATGTCATGAATAATGTCAGTGCTGTGTAGTGCTGTCTTCTGGATATTCATGGATAAAAACAGCAGTGGAAATTTGGGTTTTTAACCCGGCAAAGGCCCAAAACTGCAGCTGTGGTTCTGCCCCGGACAATAACAAATTACAACTTCAATATATGATCCTGAAATCAAACAAAACTAAGAAAATGAATTTCATGAATGCTTTATTGGCAAACAATATACATGGCACCACCAACACGACCGCATCATCATAATCATCATCATCAACAGTCCTTGTTTAAATATTTTAAGCCATTTAAACTATTAAAAAATGTGTTTAACACATTATAATGCTGGTGTTAAAGTAAAGAGTGAGTCTGGTTTCTGACACATTACAAAAAGGATTACAAGGATTAGAATATCGACATTCAACATAGAAAAGTTGGTAAGGATTATATTTACAGTAAATCCCTTCTTTTTCTGAAGACGAGTATTAATTCTCCACTAGAACTTCTGTATTACAAATACATTTGGTTAATATAAACCTTTTAAGTTAGACTGTAACAAGTATATTATTAAAGTAAAGGCAAGTTGTTTCTCACAGTGTAAGGAGGAAACCTGTGAACTCCATCCTGTCTCGATGCTGTCTGACCGTCAAACCATATAAAGAGGTTATGATGGTTAATAATACCTGACGTGTGATGTGTGTGGTATAGACATGACTCTCTCGGTGTGAGAGAGTGAGCCTTGAACCACAGATAAACTGTTATTTCCATCTCAGCTCAAGAAAACACATTCAATATTAGAAATCAAATAGGTCACCTGGTTTAATCCTTTTTTTTATCTCAGAGTCGATGTTTAATCTGCAACAATTGTTCATCAGTCGTCGTACAGCTTTGCCACACATTGTTTGTATATTAAGATATGAAGAACAACCACACTGTCTCTGTACATAAGTTCAGCGTGTGCAGAAAAACTCACCACCTCTACTCCTTCCCAAACACGCTCTGTGGTTGCATGTTCAGACAGAACACACACACAAACTTATACATATGTATTTAAGGCATCGACTGATGTTTCATGACTAAACTAACACACACAGACTGTGGTGCTGACTGCTCACAGTTTTGTGCACCTGCATCATAAGTCGCTCTTTTTTGAGAGTCATGGCCGAAGCAGCAGCAAAGTGGATTGTATGAACATAAAACCGCCATTCAAAAATCATAAAAAGCAAAGAATTGGAATCCATTCTTGAATTCAAAACTCAAATCTAGTGATTGAGGTAGGTAAGAAATCAAGTGAGACGTAGTGTCCTTGTCCTAGACTTCTTTTTGGAGCCAGTGGAGTCGCCCCCTGCTAGAAATAAGAAAGAATGCAGGTTTAAGGAACTTCAGCATTGGCTTTACTTTTCAGGCCTCGAGGCTGCTGATTGGTTTACATACGTGAATATTTAAAGCTCTTTTAGTTTGTCCATCATAAACCAGACTACAGGGCCATTTTAGCATGTACCCTGTGTGCTGCAGCAAATTAATAAGGACTATGGTGTATTTTAAAGGCTCGCTGTAATATAAAAATGAAAGGCTGTGATTCTAAAAGTTCTTTTACATGAGGTTCCATGTGCTGACTGAATGTTTTGATCAAAAAGCTTGTTTCAAAAGAATTAGTAACTTGTTTGTCTACTAGGTGTCACCAATGTGCTTTGGGTCATGTGTATTTCAGAAGGAGCCTTTTGGCAGGTAATGGTGCGTTGCTAGTTGGAGAATCACAAATAGTTTTTTTGACCACTACGCTATGCTAGGAGCAGCTCATGTTGAAGTTTATTAAAAGTTGGATTCATGGAACTTGATGGACAGTTTGAATTATTGAGCATGTAACACATTGAAGACCATTGCGGTGCGCAATAAATATCGATAAAACACGAGGATGAAGTTGGACTGCTGACTACATTCTGTACACTTGCTGATTCTGCTTTTTTTCCTGCTGATCTTGCTGAAATCGGCCTATTTGTGATTTTATTTTATTTACACAACATTGATGTATGTAAGGTAGCCATCCACAGTTACATTTAAGGATTAACTGTGCTACATGTTTAAGATGTATAAATATATGAATAAGTTTACTGCATTGTATATATTTTAATACCTTAGTATTGTATGCACCATAAAAAGGTAGGTGTAGGCTTCATGCCGCCCTACACGTTTTTGTAGGCCCAGTTTAATGTGCAACTCAATTTTGTACAATATTAGTAGGGGGTCCCTGCTTCGTCTCTCTTTCAGCTAAGGGGTCCTTAGCCTAAAAAAACATTGAAGACCCCTGTTCTAAAACATAAAGAGAGAAAAAGAAGCTTAACACGGATGTGTTCTGGTTTCTCGTTGCTCCTCTGTCTGATTGTCAGGTGGCTCTTCCTCTCACTATTAAATTCATCACTCATGCCTTCCGAACATGTCAATGTTGTGCCAGTGTCAACTTTTCATTTTATATTCAAATGATTTATTGTAAGAGAAAAAAACACAGCAAGAAAGCATTATCATGCCACTGAGAGACATTTGTGTTTATGGTGAAAGAAATTAATCCGAAACTCACTCTAAAAGCTTTGCTGATAAATAGTTTGCTATATTAGCAGGGTAGCGCCCTTAAAATTGTGTTTGTTCATGTGTGAGACCTAATTCAGCCTAAACCCAGATCAGTTTGGTTCTTTTCCATTGCCTCTGGTCTAGAAACTCTTTAATGAACATTTTAATTCCTCATTCCCTGAAACTGCAGTTTTGAACAACCGTTAAACTAGTTTATCCTTGTAGTAATATGACCACCTGTAAATGCAGGTACAGATAATCCCATCATTGAGCACATGGAGTTGCCATAGACAGGGTAGATCCCGACTGTAGAGGTGACAAAAGATGACATTTATCAGCATTTCTTCAGCCTAGTAAGAAGTAAGTCCAGAGACTACATGAACCAAAGGACCATTTCATCTTCACATAGGGACTAAAGTATGTCGAATAACATTTGGTATTCCCATCCTTCAACTTTAAATATTTAATGTTGTCGAAGCAAACAATCTTTGGTGGTTCTCATCAATGTGAACTCCCTCCAAGCTCTTACATACAAAGTGAGGAATACAGTGTTCTTTAACCAGTTTCTAGACCAGAGGCGATATCACTCACCTGAACTGAACTCAGTACAGACTTGTTGTCTCACACAGAGAGAAGGATATTATTAAAAGATGGGACTGGAAAAATAAAACTAAGAAACTGCTCAGAATAATGGACATATTTATTGTCATTGTATTTTATATTGTAATGTTTTCTGATCTTCATCCCATACCTGTAAAGGTCTGAATGAAAGTTTGTAGCGATGCCATCCACCATCAATGCTTTGCATGTGTTGGGTTACTGTAAACCACTGGAGCCTCAATGAACATTTGTTTCTGGTCTCTCTCCTTCATGAAACCAACAGCCACCAAACCGAGATGGATAGCCAACTGAGGATGTTGACCTTTGTCCTGGTTTTTATCCCTGAAGTCAACAGTAATGCACAACGGCTGTGGCAGGCTTATGAGGCCTAAGGGAAGTGTTGTCTTGAAGGCTTTTCAGATTTTATCCATGGATCCGCGTGGTCTCATTGCGCTCCTCATATGAAAAGACGCTCCTCGTGTAAACGGCAGGCGATCAATGCGTAGTGACCATGGGGAATCTGTGCACTACTATATTCCTGCCAGTACAACTGATTGACATTAGTTGAATGTGGCATCATATATCTATTTCAAAGGTCTATTTCACAAATAGTGGTAATCCTAGTCTCACCTAACCACAGACTGTTATTGTTGATATCTAACATTAGCTAAATTAGCATAGTCATAATTACGAACATTAATCCAGTCTTGTGCCGATGCTCTGACCAACAAAAGCCCTGCTGTCTATGTCGTGATAACTATTCAGAACACAGTTTTATATTTAAGGAACTGCAAGAATCGAGATGGACAGCCAACTGAGGATGTTGACCTTTGTCCTGGTTTTCATCTCTGAGTTCAACATTAATGCACAAAGGCTGTGGCAGGCTGATGAGACCAAAGGGATAAAGTGTTGTCTCATATTGGAACGAAATTCTTTCATAGAAGTATCAATACACATTACAATATACATGTACAGGTTTTCTTATACTGCTTTGTAATGAATCTATGAAAAGGCCAGAGGTGATTTCACTCAACTGAACTAAGGCCAGTACTGACCGTTTCACAGAGAGAGAGAGAGAGAGAGAGAGAGAGAGAGAGAGAGAGAGACAGAGAGAGAGAGAGAGAGAGAGAGAGAGAGAGAGAGAGAGAGAGACTTTGTAAGAAACTGTCTGAAAATAAGAGTTTTATCCAACTTCTAATTTTGTGTAATGCGATAATGTTGTTACTGCAAACATGCTTAAACTTAAAGTTTAGATTTCAGTCACTGGGGGATAAAACAGAACCCCAACTAGGCTGAAGTGAGCTTCTGCAGAAGCAAATTCTAACGCATACCTCAAACAAGGGACTGTGTCTCTGGGGCATGAGTGTACTTTCGTGTCCTGTTTGTCCTTATGACCAATCATATGAAAATGAGCCATTACCATGTCCAGAGGGCATGAGTGATGAGTATAATAGTGAGAGGAAGAACCACCTGACAAACAGAGGAGCAACGAGAAACCAGAACACATTTGTGGTGAGCATGGGCTAGATTCTTGTTGTATGTATAAATCTGTACTCAGGGTTCGTACATCTTTTCCAAGGTCAAATTTAAGAACTTTCAAGGTCCATTTTAAAGCTTTTTTTCCAGCACCTTACACCACCGTAAATTACATACCAATTCATAGTCAAAATTATGATTTAGTGTTTTTATCACATTAAAAGAGATAATGCAATAAACAGCCACAATTGTGTTTCGTAATAGCAGAAGGATCAGATATTTAAGCAAAACACAAGTTTTATTTTTCAAAATGTATCACTGTCTAAGTAGACTTTGCTTGCTATCAAACCTGCCTGAGTCAGTGGAAAAACTGAGCACTGAGTGGGAGGATTTGAGCCAAATGACATGCAGCTGGGTCATTCTGTGTCAATTCAGACAAAATCCAGGAAAACAGTCGCTGCACCCTCTTAGATTTTGATCAAAGTGTATGCTACCCTTAATGTCAGTCTTTTCACACTGTTTTTCCCAACTCTAAGGCATGCCGTACAAACTTGTAATGGTTCAGTCATAATGACATGTTTGTCTTCCACCCTACAAAGTTTAGGCTGCCTATGAACAATACTTTTCATTATATTGATGTCCAAATATTGCTTCACAGATAATATGATTTGCAGGCTGTAAAACTGAAGTAATTTCAAGGGCTGAAAATGTGAAGACATAGGATTCGAACAGAAATATTTTACAGGCCTTGGTTTTGGGACACATTGTTGATAAAGACATGGTTTGAACAAAATCTGAGACAGTGCAACAACAACAACCTGTAATTCCATTTTAAGACTCTGACAGTGCACAGGCACCTGCCGGATAAATAGCCTATATTAATTGAAAAAAAAAATATTTCATTGCCAAGACATATACATTTATCTAGTGGAATAGAGCATATTGCATAAGGAAGCCTGTGTCTTTATTTTACAGCCAAACGTGAGTCTAGACAGTATAAGAAACCCTCGATTACACTAATATGACATTATCACACCAAGTACGCTCAGTCACGGGCAAGTATTTAGTGCAATAGTGGAAAGGAAAAACTTCCTTTTTACAGGCTGTAACCTCGGACCCAGGCTCTTGGTGGGCGGGCCATCTGCTGCTGTTGGTTGGGCCACAGAAAGACTGATACAGATATACAGATATTGAGAAATATGATTTATTATAAATATTGCAGCTGGTATGATGAGCAGTGGCAATTATACTACAAATGAATATAACTATGACTAGCAGTCTGTTCTCAGTTCCCAGTTTTATGAGAGATGATGAGATAAGTAGCTGCATTTAAGTGCTGGTCTTCCTCTTGTTCAGCACCTCGTCACAGAACGGCTGAAAGAAGAGAAGAAGAGGATATTCTGCAGCAGGTTTTGTTACAAACTTTCTTATCATCTTTTGACTTTCCTTTACTGGACTGACAGTCAGTAGGCATCGTCTGTTCCTACACAAGTATCAGTAACATGTCTGTCTCTCTGTATTAAAGCTACCACCTTCACCATGAAGACACTGACTGTGTTTGCACTGGTTTGTGTCATGACGGCTCTGACTGGAGCTGCTGGTGAGTATTAAGTGTTACGGATGTATTTATTGCCAATAAACTGTAAAAATCCATTCCAATAAGTGCAATGTCAAACTTCTTCCAGCTGTTCCAGAGGAAAAGGCCGATAAAGACCAAACAGGTGAGTAGATTTTAGATGTTCTCTTCGATGGATTGTACGTTGTCGTGATGCTCTGCTGCGATTACTTCACCTACGCTTTTTTTGTTGTGCATTTTTAACATCTTCATACTATCAAAATAAATGGATTTAATATTGTAATATAAAAGTTTTACATAAAGAGACTTTAACTGGAACCTCCACATTACCCACTGAACTTTTTTTCTACAAATAGCTGAAGACAAGAGGTTCATCAGAGGAGGATGCTCCGGGGGTTGGTCTACTTTCAATGACCGTTGTTTCTTCTACGTTCCAAGACGCATGACCTGGGCTAAAGCTGAGGTAATGTTGGCGACCTTAACCTCTACAACAAGTTCATTTTGTTTGCATACACATGGACATTTGGTTTCTTGGCATCTTTTGCTGACTTGATGTCGTCCTTCTTACTTTCTTTAACAACTCCTCTCTTTGTTGGTCTGTCTGTCTGTCTGTCTCCTGTACTGTAGAAAAACTGTGAGTCCCTGGGAGGAAACCTCGCGTCCGTTCACAACATCATGGAGTACCACAATCTTCAGAGGCTGATCATGACCAACAGTCATGAGTACAAAGAAACCTGGATTGGAGGCACTGATGCACAAAAGGTAATTTTGCCATCATTGCACAAGTTGCAAATATTGCAAACCAAATATACATACTATTTATTATATATTATACTAAACTGACACTTATACTTTATATTATATACTTCATTGCTGTACTATATTACATATTATATATATAAACTCTATATACGATATACATGCTTTATTACTACATTTCACTGTATGTTATATTTTATATTCTATACTACATTATACCATATTATCATAAAGGGGCTGTACTCAAAATATTGAAAAATAGTGGGCTGAGATTGCCTCTACACGGCTCTCACAGCCTCTTCCCCAAACTTGTCAAATACTGACGCTTTGTCAAGCAAGGCAAGGCAGCTTTATTTATAGGGCACATTTCAGCAACAAGGCCATTTAAAGTACTTTTCATAAAACATGAATGAGCAGATAAACAATCAAAAACATGTGTTAAAGAGAATTTTTTAAAAGACAGCATCATCCATGATTCACATGAAGTGAGAGTTGCAGCGACCCTGCAGTTTTCTGGGAGTTAATTCAAGATATGTGCAGCATAAAAAATGACCTTTGTCACAATTCTCGGCGTGTAAAACCAACGCTCCCGCTCACATGCACACGCGGCCCGCGTTTTTATAAAAATAAAATTTTATGAATCTGTCCTTGTTTCTGTCCTTGTGCTGCTGTAACACCTGCATTTTCTCTCTGTGGATCAATAAAGGGTTATCTAAAAGATTTTAATTTCATGGCTTATTCAATTACTTTCTTTTTTTCCAGGAAAAGCAATGGATCTGGAGCGATGGCACACCTTTCCACTACTCCAACTGGTGTCGTGGAGAGCCTAATAACCTTGGGGGCAGGCAGAATTGTTTGCAAATAAATGTTGGAGGTAAAACGACATATTGATTATCGTACAGTAGCAGTGATACAGCTCATATAACATATTGTATCTTGAGCGAAAAAGTCTTTCTGAGTCAGATATCTTTTGGTTTTATCAAATCAGTAGGTGGGCTAACCATACACAGTATTACAACATTTACGTTTTTCACAATGATCTGTATCCTATCATTGATCATAGTGTTACCTAACTGTACCCATCAAGAATAATTAGTCACATTTAACAGTTTGAGTTTTTGTTTATGTGTAGCATTTGCTGACTCGCATTCACTAACTCACCTTTTTTTTGTACACGCAGCTCAGAAATGCTGGGATGACTTGCAGTGCGACTCTCAAAGACCGTCTGTCTGCGCCAAGAAAACCTGATGATGCCTGGTCTGACATCATAACGTACCCGTAAAAAGCACAAACACTGGGGGAGGGGTGTTTGTGTTTCTGCCTTTAAATACATTTGTCTTTACTCCGTCAGTCTCACATCTGAGCTGAAGGATCTCATTTAAGTTTCATATCTTTATTTCTGTTCTATCGCTGTAACGCTACTTAAGGAAGGAAGCGATAGGTGACAATAAGGAGCTGGACTGTCTCTGAGGCTTTTTTGCCTTTAATAAGAGCAGACTGAATGTGTTATGAAAAGATTGCTTTTAGCACAACCTGACATGTATTCTTTAGAGTGAACTCTTCTTTCTTGTCTTATGCAAAATTAAAAGCCTGAAGCATTAAAACAAACTGGTCTGTGTTTTATCTCCTGTTTAGATAAAAAAAATGTGATCTTTGGGGCTGAACGGACATATTTTAATGGTTTTCTATCGGCTGAAATAAAACCGATTTCTTTACTCTGCCCTTTGGTCCCCCTCAGGCTGCTATTGTTGGAACACAGCTCTCCTATACGAGCCTGCAGCACTTCACTGCATAAGCATGTAAAGACATTGAGGTTAGACAAATTCACAAACTCCGTAAACTCAGACGTGATCATTAGCAACGAGCAATGAACACAAGAGTCATGCATTCCACCAGTGTTACGCCTAAGACCTATATGTGCAACTATTCGGCATGCATCACGTCTAAAAGCAATCGTCTCTACTTGTGACCAAAGATGACATTTAACATGTTGAGAAAAATATACAGCGTAACATTTTTTCATATCTGTGCTCAAGTAAGACTAGAGAGTACATGAACCAAAGGACCATTTAAAAGTTTACGTAGGGACTAGAGTCTGTTGAATAATATTTGGTATCCCCACCATCCATCTTTAAAAATTCAATGTTGTCAAAGCAAATAACCATTGGTGGTTCTCATCAATGTTAACTCCATGAAGGCTCTTATATATAAATTGAGCAATTAAAATGTTCATTAAACAGTTTCTAGACCAAAGGTGATGTCACACTTAGCTCAGTACAAACTTTATCGTCTCACAGTCTGAAAATATAAGAGTGTCACGTCTGCTCTCTTTGTTGAGCCAACCCTGGGTCAGGGATTTGGAAAAGAACCAAACTTAGCTGAGTTTAGGCTGTATTAGGTCTCACACATAAACAAACACAATTTTAAGGGTGCCCTGCTAATATAGCAAACTGTGTATCAGCAAACCAAATGGGCTGCGACTGCAACGGAGTGAAGTGACAAGACAGAAGGCATTTACATTACTTATTTCATATGTTATCAGTTGAATCCTACTTCAAAATTTTTTATTAAAAAATAATGAGAGAATGTTTTTGCAGCAAAACAGACTTAAATTGACAGTTTACATTTTCTGATATCAGTGACTGGGCAAAAAAAACAGAACCCCAACTCAGCTGAACTGAGTTTCTGCACACACAAAAAACTCACATACAATTTAAACCAGAGTCTGTCTCTGAGGCCACGTCCACACGTACCAAAACAATCTTTTTTTTTCCCGGCTTCCCTGGCATCGTTTCAAGAATATCTGCGTCCGAATGGTTCCATTTGTAAATGACTCAACATGCTACTTCATATTCCAGGCCTCTATGTGGTGCTGATTCTGCTACAGAAATTCACCAAAAATGAAGAAGAAGAGGCATAGCATGTGCATAAAGCTTGTGCGCTGTATACAAACAGACAGTAGAAGAAGAAACCAAACAGCCCTAATAACCCTAATATGGTCAATATCTTCTCCAGCAGGAACACACCAACCCGTTCTCATTCCGAACTCGTAAAATAAGGACGTTTGGACGGTGGCTGTCAGTGGCTGTCAGTGGCTGTCAGTGGCTGTCAGCGTCTGATGCGACGAAAAAGGCGTCTTTCAGCGTGTTTGTGTAACGCACTGGGGAGAGCAGCAGTTACATAGGATTTAGTGAGTAGTATGTAAGGGCGAATTTCCGCGTAAGGAGGTTGGATGGGGTGGTGGATGGGACAAACACAGGACTTTCACCCAGGAGAGCAGGGTTCGCGTCCTGCATGTCACACTTGCTATATTCGTTTTTTTCTTTCCTCCCGCGTGTCACAGAACCGTATGCCCACCCACGACCCTTTCCTAAACCCAACCGTCCCGTTCTTCCCGCGTGTAACGGAACCGTACGCCCACCCACGACCCTTTCCTAAACCCAACCGTCCCGTAGTTCCCGCGTGTCACGAAACCGTAAGCCCACCCACGACCTTTTTCTTAACATAACTACGTCAAAAGGGACGGCAATAGTCCCGACCAAGCGTGTTTACTTATAGCGCTAAAGGGACGGCAATAGTCCCGACCAATCGCGCTTACTTAAAGTGCTAAAGGAGTCTTTTAGCATCAATAACAACAACAAAGGCACCTGACCAAGCGTCCATATTTTACGAGATGGGTGTGAGAATGTGTTGAACACACGCATGTAGCCCGCCATTGTTGTTGTTATGAGATGTCGTCGCGGGATAAGAGGTCGAAGGCTAGAGGTCGAGGGGTGTGGCAATGACATCATCGATACACAAGTATGCGGCTTTGCCGTCCAAACGCAGACGCAAGGGCGGCGTTTTCGAATTTTTTCACCCTGGGACCAGGTTTGAAAAAAATGTGTCTTCAGGTAGTGAGAAAGAGAGAGAGAAAGAGAGAGAAAGACACTTTGTAAGAAGCTGTCTTAAAATAAAAAAAGTGTTACTTCTGCTCTCTTTGTGGAGCCACAACTGGGTCAGGGAGTTGGAAAAGAACCAAACTGAACTGAGTTTAGGCTAAATTAGGTCTCACACATTAACAAACAAAATTGTATAGCTGCTGTCCTGCCAATATAGCAAACTATGTATCAGCAAAGCAAATAGATCAGTATGAGCTGCAAGTGTAACAGAATGCAATGACAATACAGTTTACATTAGTTATTACATTCAGATGTTATCAGTTTTATCCAACTTCTAATTTTGTGTAATAAGATAATTTTGTTACTGCAACAACGCTTAAACTAAAAGTTTAGATTTCAGTCACTGGGGGATAAAACAGAACCCCAACTAGGCTGAAGTGAATTTCTGCAGAAGCAAATTCTAACGCATACCTTAAACATGATTCTGTGTCTCTGGGGCATGAGTACTTTCGTGCTCTGTTTGTTCTTATAACCGATCATATGAAAATGAGCCATTACCATGTCCAGAGGGAATGAGTGATGAGTATAATAGTGAGAGGAAGAACCACCTGACAAACAGAGGAGCAACGAGAAACCAGAACACAATTGTGGTGAGCATGGGCTAGATTCTTGTTGTATGTATAAATCTGTACTGTATGTCTTTATAAAGTTGCCTCCTAATTTCATAGGTGATTCAGTGAATGCTGGAATCTAAAGTCTGATAGGCTCCTAGTGCAATCACCTGAATATATGATTATATTTTATTGGTAATCTTCTACACATTGTATGGGGTTATGTGCCAAAGAAGACATAACATGTTAATTAATGAGCTTTGAGGTGCTTGTAGGCAGGTTTTTCCTCATCTTAATATTTCCTTAAATGTAAAACAAGTATTTTAATAGGGACAGTGTTTCCTGAAATCAGAGATATGTAAAGCTGTGTCATCAACATCTTTACACTAACAGTGATGATGTGATTACATCTGAACGACGTGACATAGTGGCAGTATCTACAGACTGAACAACAGGGGTCCAAGAATTGACCCCTGGGGTCCTCCACTAACTATATCAGTCTTTCCAAAAGACAAACATAAATAAGTCTTTTGGTAAAGATGCAAACCAAATGAGCATTAGACACTTTTCTCAAGTGTTTGAATGTTGTAGTCTTTGCATGTTGTTGTTTGAATGTGAAGAACTATGTCAAACTAACAAAGAATTAACACATTATCTTGTTTGTTTATTACGAACATAAACTGGTGTAAAAACGACATATGGCTTTATGGTTGGTTATGTGCCTGAATGGTCTCCTGGTTGAGATGCCAACAAAGGAGCATTTAGACATATTTCTCAAAAGTTTTAATGTTATCAGCTATCACTACTATGAAACTATTAATTACAATAAAACAGCTTTATTTGAAATTACCGGAGGATACAGGAAGAATAGGGTGAGGGTCATGTTATGCAACTGATTAATATGTTATCTTGTTTGTTTAATCCACACTTGTTATCTTTGACAGCTTCTGTAGCCGTATGTTGCCAATCCGACAAATCGGTTTGAATTATGTTTTTATATTTCTTTTTTATTTGCTCCACGATCGCTTATCTGCCAGGGTTGCAACTGAAAGAATAGGCTACAGCAACGAAAGTTTATGGAGTACACACGTGTAATTATGGTCGGAGCCTGTTGTGCCTGGCAGTGATATTGATAAGTCTAGTAATTTACGCATTTACAGCGTTGACAATTTATTGCCAGCTTTCTTTCCTGGGTTAGGAAGCAGCGACTGCATTGCTTTTTGCCCGTTTGCTCTTCTTGTGTAATATGTGGCATTGTTAGACTTGTCCATATGTGCAATAGGTCATATGGTGCAAATACCGCCTCTTTTATGTGAACACGGCCGTCGCTTGATTGGGAAACCCTGGTTTTATTGAACTAGTTGTTAACCACCGTCGTGTCAGAGCTTATGCGGGACTGCGGTTGTTAGGTTTGGTGACACCGGGCAATGGAAATAAATCCAGGGCATGTTGATCTTGCTTCGAAGTGCAGGCCTATGGTAAAGAAATAGGCTGGCAAATATTCACACTTCAAACTGTCACATATTCAGATCACAATCTAGCTGTGGAGCACTGAGAGTTAGTGAGGCCTGAGCCATGCGTCCAGCTGTGTTCATTTAAGAACTTGTTTTTCCACAGTTGGAGCTCCATACTTTTGTCAAAAATATTCAGCTCCGCCATGTGGTGACGGATGGAGTCGCATTGCTGCGGATCGCTGTGCTAAATTCGTCGGGGTTCAAAAAAATTTAAATGATGCACAGGTGATGCAAACACACACACAGAAACACACAGTATAACTAGAACTGCAAGCAGTATGATGGGGTCAAAGCCTTCCGCTCTAGTCCCTCCCAACGACACAGGAAATATTGCAACGTGTTATTGAAATACAAACTTCCCATTTACATTCATTTTATATGTGCATTCTTAATAATAAGGCCACACCCATTTTGACCAGTCTGTACAACAATTAGCATGGCCTCAGGAGTGGCCTTAGATCGTACCATCCAAATTTCGTAAAAATCCCATGAGCCCATCATGAGATACAATGTTTTCATATTTATAGCGCCCCTTAATGGCCAATCTTCGCCATTTTTTTAATCAGGTTGGTGTGTCAAAACCTTTAAAGCTATAGCTACGTATGAAATCAAACTTGTATTAAGAAAAACTTTTATTCGCGATCTTATGGAGAAAAACTACACTAAGTGTAAGAGCGATGTCTCTGATTGGTCCAACTTGCTGTTACCCTGGAAACATTTACCGTACCCACGAAAGGGCAAAAGGCCTCCTACCACTAAAGTCTATGATAGTTTCTTGTACCTTTGCCTTTTTAGCTGTTTTCAAAATGTTTTTTTGCGCCGAATCAAATGTTTTATGTTCAGGATTCATCTCGTAGCTGGTTGGTTTGGTACCATGCTTAAAACTCTTTATATAAGCAATTTTTGAAACGTCAATGAAACAACTGAACGGAAAAAAACACTTCCGGAACCAGAGCCATTAAAAAAGTGGGCGTTCACTGTTGAGTTCCAAGCACCGCTGGTACTGGAAGCCACGTTACCTAGCACCAGTGGTGTAGTGGTCCCTGGAGAAGTGGGTATACTCTCAGTTTTCACCTTTTTTTTTTTTTTTTTTAAAGTAGTCCAGAAAAAAGCCCTGTTTTAGAAACAGTGACGTGTAAGACTATGATTTAGTTTACCCAAAAATCTGTCATTTCTACTTGCTCACTATTATAAAATGATCATGACTTGATTAGGAGCAGTTTGTAGTTACTACTGGTCACACAAGCAGCCTGGATGAATGTAAAATGTATTTCTCATGAGGCAAACATGGTGTTATCTCTTCTCCTCAAAATGTGCAGTCATACGCAATGCTGACTGAAAAATAAGTAGGTATACGCCGTATACCAGCGTATACCCTGGACTACACCACTGCCTAGCACTATGCAGCATTCAGTCCCCTTGTAGTCTATATATACGACGTTCCACTTCCGGAATTGTTCAGGTGCCGCCAGGAATTCCGCCGGATGTTCCTCTTTTTAGGCTGGATGTCCATCGCCTTCCTCTTTCTTTGTGTTGGCGTTCTAAACTCTGGTGGATTTCTGAGGACTATGGCTAACTGCTCCTCAGATCTCTGCAGGGTAAATCCTGACAGCTCTCTGTCTGTCCAATCTGAGTTTTTTTGTTGCAAAGTAAGACAACCTTTGATCGTACACATTTCACCAAAACAAGTTCCTTCCTGAGGCGATTTTGCAGAGGCACTGTTGCACCGTCCAGTGCTTAGTTCTGCCCAAGATGATTGTGATTGGTTTAAAGAAATTCCAATAAAACAGAGCACATTTTTCTCCCATCCCTGAACGCTGTGTGGACTAGTTAGACCCTCCTCTGCAGCACTGTAGAGGAATGTCTGGCAAAGCGAGGCTAGTCCTCTTGGGCTTGGATAATAAACAGGTGATGACTAACATGCTTACATTTCTGTTCATTTCAGGCACACTGTCGCTCCTTAAACAGTGATCTGGTGTCTCTACACAGTGAAGATGAAGCGAATTTCCTGACTTGTTTGACCTGGTTTGCTGTTCGTGATTACAAGCTCTTTTGGATTGGAGCCAAAAGATCAGGAGTAAGCAGTGAAAGTCTTATTGGCTGGGTTAGTCAACTCATTGATGGATGAATGGGATGAAAGATCCTAATGTATAATACATAGAGGAGTATGTGAGTCATGTCATCACTCATCTTCACCTCTAAATTTTTCAGGGCGTGTTTGAATTCATTGATGGATCTAAATTCAACTATCATCCATGGCAATTTCGGCAGCCAAACAACTCTGGTGGACAAGAGAACTGCATTGAGTCAGACTACAATAGTAAGGAAAAATAGATGAGTAGTGAGAATTTTTGCAGTTTTAAGAATGGGTGGAGGCCAAAAATGGACTTTTAATCATGTAAAAATAGTATTTTGCCTTGAAAAAATTCAAAGTGTATAAAGTTAGAAGTTTTGTGGGGCTGACAGCACCTTCTAAGTTCAAAGCTTTGGGCTGTTTTTGAGCTTTGAGCTTTGGGTGTGACCAAAAGAATAAGTTTGCGGATATCATGAATGTGCCCTCCTTCTGAACAGGTGGCAAGTTGAATCAAACATTTTAAGACAAAAATGTTTCTGCATGAGGCCCATTATCTACCTGCTTAAAGCAGGAAATGTGACTACCTCTGTGAAGTAACATGATTACTCTGTTTAAATGTTGACAGTGTGTTTAATAAATTACTTAATAAGGATGTTTCCTGATGCCACTGAATGTAATATTTTCTGTTGTATATTTTCCAGGCTGGGATTACTGGAATGATGTAACCTGCACAAAGGAAAGGTTCTTTGCGTGTGCCAAGAAGATGTGATCATCATCAGCTGATTTCCCATTTTCAATCAGTGTTGGCATTGACAGCTGATGACCTGTGCTGCAGTTGGGCCAGTCTGATTCATGATAACCACTGCAAACACAAGCTTTTACATTTACTGCAATAAACGCTTCAGCATTCATGTTCTAACGTCTTGTTTAATAGCAATGGTCTTCAATTTATTACATGAAAGAAGCCAGAATCTGTGTACATCAAGCTCCATGAATCCAACATATATCCAAATAATCTTTTAAAAAATATATACTTTTACATGAGCTGCACCCAGCTGAAGGTTATTTGTGTTCCTCCGACTAGCAACACACCTAATGGCCAATTTGTGTCCTCCACACTCACAATACATGAACATCACTCTTACAAAAAACGTGCTAATGGCTTTGATACAAGCTGTTTGATCAAAAGAGTATCGAGAACCGATTCCTACTTGGAATCGTTTCAAAAATTACGATTCCATCGGCAAAAAGAAATCTATGGGGGCACCATAACATATATATGATCTTCATCCCATACCTGTAAAAGTCTGAATGAAACCATTCCATTAGTGCTTTGCATGTTTTGAGTAACTGTAAATCACTGGAGACAGACGGCAAGCTGAATAGGCTAGAAATCATAGTTTTAGCCTCAATGAACATTTGTTTCTGGTCTGTCTCCTTCATGAAACCAACAGCCACCAAACAGAGATGGATAGCCAACTGAGGATGTTGACCTTTGTCCTGGTTTTCATCTCGGAGGTCAACATTAATGCACAAAGGCTGTGGCAGGCTGATGAGACCAAAGGGATAAAGTGTTGTCTTAAAGGCTTTTCAGACGGAGAGCGACACTTCCCTTGCGTAGTCGAATGGATCCGCGTGGTCTCATTGCGCTCCTAATATGAAAAGACGCTTCCCAAGTAAATGCCAGGCGATCAATGAGTAGTAACCATGCAGACTCTGTGCACTATTCCTGCCAGTACAACTGAATGACATTAGTTGAATGTGGTATCATATATTTATTTCACAGGTCTATTTCACAAATAGTGGTAATCCTAGTCTCACCTAACTACAGACTGTTATTGTTGATATCTAACATTAATTAATTTAGCATAGTCATAATTACGAACGTTCAGTCACTTGTTCATTGATGTGCACGACGCGTTGCTCGCATAGGGAAAAGTTCAAGACAATTCAGCTCTTGCGGCGGGCATTTGTATGTGACAAGCACGAATGCCACAGTTTCACGGGATTGCGCCCACTTGTCATGTTGCCTGTCAGATTGCCGAGCAATGTGGAACAAAATGCTATTAGTGCATCTCGCCCAGCAGTCACGAATGCATAGACACATAACAAGACCCCAACTCAGAAAGATTCAGATATGCAAATCTTTAAACCTCTTTTAGTTTGTTTAACATAAATCAGACGATAGGGACTTTTCAGCATGTGGACATCTTATGTGCTGCTGCAGTTTATGAAGGATATTAAGGTTTATTTTAAAGGTTGTTATTTGATGTTATAACAACAACAAAAAAACATGTTATGTATATGTTGTGATTGTTTTATGTAGACCCCAGGAAGCGTAGCTGGTACATTGTTAGCAGCTAATGGGGATCTGAATAAAGGAATAATACCATGACAGCGGCATCCATTAGTGTTATCCTTGTGAGTCCCGTGGAACTATTTTAGTATTGTGGTATTGACTTGAATAATACAGAAGTTTAAGATTCTCAAAGTGCTATTGCACGAAATTAATAAGTGTTTAGATCAAACAGCTTGTATAAAAAGCATTTGGTAACTTTTCATGTAATGTGTGTGTGTGTGTGTGTGTGTGTGTGTGTGTGTGTGTGTGTGTGTAGGACACAAATTGTCCACTATGTGTCATCATTGTGCCATGGGTTACATGGTGTATTTAAGCAGGAACCTTTTTTTGTCAGGTAACAGGTCACTCTTGCCTGCCTAATGATTCCTGTACATGCCAGTGAGACAATACACAAGTACCTTCAATAAACCGCTGCAATGATCTACTCTGTCTACTTTGTTTGTGATTGGGTTCTATCCCTGTTAGCCCGCACACACCAGCCATATAAAGGTGTTAATTAGCGAATTAGTTTGACATAGTTGATAACATTCAAACAACAGTTAAACACTTGAGAAATGTGTCTCAGTGCTAATTTGGTTTGCATCGTAACCAGAGAACCATTATTCCATGGATTCAATGTATTTTGGAAAACTTCCCATCACACCAATCTTTTCTTCAGGTCCTTGCATCAACTACGAGCTTATCAGACGTCAGTATTCACCACCTGCTAAATTAGGAGCCAAGGACTGATTTCTACAAACAGCAGGAAACCAGCCCAATCAGCTACACATCAGCTCCAGCGTCTCACTGTAATTCAGTTTTCTTCCCCAAAGACCTCAGATTGTTGCCCTGTTCTGATATATATACTAAAACATACAGAGAGGAACAAGAAGCCCGCCACATATGTGTTTGGGTTTCTTGTTGCTCCTCTGTCTGATCGTCAGGTGGCTCTACCTTTTAATGTTCAACCCACCACTGATGTCCTGTGGACATGCCAAGGCCATGTCATTTTCATAGGATTAATTATATGAACAAACACAGCAAGAAAGACTGACTCTTGTTTCAAAGTGTGTGTGTTAGGAGACTCACTTCAGCTGAGCTGGGGTTCTGTTTCATCACCTAGTGACTGATGAAAAAAATTTAACTTTTTAGTGTGTATGCAGCAACAATATTCTCAATCTGATTACATACAACATACAATAAATTAGTCTACATACAGTACTGTCTTGTTAAGGTTCCAACATATAACACAGACACAGAAAGTCAGAGGATTTGTCAAAGTAAGCAACATCTTTTAGTGAGAGCTGGAGTTTGGTCAGTGCACCACTAAAGGACAGGTTCACATCAACATGCAAGTACCGAACTCCAAACTTGAGGTCTGATCTGACCATGAAATAAGGCTCACCTTAAATGCATGAATTAAATGCTGTATTTCAGCTATGATGGCCTATCAGCTTTGTACAGCAGTTGCCAGATATAGACGACCATGGTACTAAACCTGGCATCCTCACTGTAACAACAACAAGAGTTCAGGAATATGTTGCTTCATGTGACATATGCACATCAACAGTTCACTGTGAAAACTATTGAATATGGACAATCTGTATGTTTTTCTCTTGTCTTTACTAAACAAAGCATACAGATAGTTAAAACAAACCCTTTGATGCACAATACTGTTGTGTTATTTCCCTGCATGACTTGCAGATATACTCATGATTGTCTATTAACTAACAGCCTCGGTATCTTGTTACCCCAAAACATTTTGAAGAAGTAGAAGCTTCTGAAAACAACTTCAACAGAGAAGTTGAGGTTTCATCTAAGGCATAGTTACTGCCTTAAAAGGTTACTCTTTATGCAAAGTCATTATTAAAGAAAAAAACACACATAAAGACACATAACTTTGGACATCTATACACACAATAAGACTCAACACTACTCATGACAAACACTGAGACGAAACATCACAGTAATTCCAAATGAATAATTGAATTCCAAACCTAATAAAGCAATACACATCCTCTAAATAAAAATATATATCAGGGATGGATAACTCTCTCCATTTCACATTTTTAGGAGCAAAACCAGGACTATGTTTCACTACTCCATTTCTTGTGTAAATAAATACAATCTTTACAACATTTCATTAAAGCTTGTTTTACAACTTTACTTTTAAAATCCTGGTTATGAATTCCATGCCACCACTGATTCATAAGGTTAAATGTTAAGCTCTCATATTCGCATTATACATGCTTCCCCTTGGATTCATTTTTTGGGAATAGAAAAAAATGTATCACTGTAATACAGATGATCTGAGGCAACAATGTGATCTCATGAGAAGGTGTATGAATAGCATGCCACTATGACATTTCACGAACAATGTACGCCCCATTGTCGTTCACCTAGTTTAGCTAACCTGTGACGTGACAGTTTAAACACCAAAACGACTAGTTAAGATTATAAAAAATATTGTGTTTTGGGTTAAAACTGTCCCGGGACATGAACACTTCCTGGGATCCAGTGAGTGTTTAAATATGTTGAGGAACTCATTTTAATGATTAATCTGACAAAACATGAATGCGGCACAAATGCCCTACCTCACAATGTTAATGAAAGTGACAAATAATTAGTGTATACACCCCGTGATTCTATACCACAGAATTTAATGGGTTATTCTTTGACCCATGCTACACCCTTCTGGAGTTTCATGAAAATAGGGCCAGTAGTTTTTCTGTAATCCTGCTAACAAAGAAACTGAGGAGAACATAACCTTGGCAGAGGTATTATGAAAACTAAACTGAAGTAATCATGTTTGGCCCTTCTAAGAGCCACATGAAAGTGCAGCTGTAAGTGCTTTTTCAAATTTTTTTATTTTTTTTTAATCCAATGTGCAGTCGGAAGAGACGTGTTTTTAGCCGTGTTTTAGATGTGGAAGCTTTCGTCTGTCCTCGACACTTCATTGAATTTTAACAAACAAGCCAGTTGTGTTGTGAAGGGCAACTTTTATCAGCTAAGAGTTTTTGCAAAATTAAAACTGTTTTTATATCATCAGGACCTGGAAACCATTACCCATGCTATGATCACCTCTTGGCTTGATTATTGTAATTCGTATCTTGTATATTAATGTTCTATAACTTCGACTGTAATTTTATCATGTTAGCTATTTGTTTTTCAGTCATGCCTTCTCTTTATTTTTTCTAACATTATTAGTATTATTGTATAACACTGTTATGCACATTCTATTGCTTTAATCTTGTATAAGTGTATTGAGGCAGATCCTAACCTATCTGCCTCGACTGGAAACCACTTTGGGTCAGCTCCTGTTGTTTTTAAATTTGCTATATAGTATAGCAATATATAGCCAGTAGTTTTTCTGTAATAGTGCTAACACACAAACAGACAGACAGACAAACCGTGCAGAAAACAGAACCTCCTTGGCTGAGGTATTATGAAAAATAAACTAAAGTCATCATGTTAGGGCCTTCTAGCTCTGTCACTAACCTAACCAATGCGCTTAGGCCCAAACTTGCATAATGAAGTTAAAAATCTTGGTAGACACTTCATTGAATTTCAACAAACAAGGCAGTTGTGTTGTGAAGGGCAGAGTTTTTGCAAAATTAAAGCCGTTTTTAAGTCACCAGGACCTGGAAAGAATTATCAATGCATTGATTACCTCTTGGCTTAAATATTGTAATTTGCTGTATATTCATGTTCTATTACTTCAACTTTAATTTTATCATGTTAGTTGTTTTTTAGTCATGCCTTCTCTTTATTTTCTTCTAACATGTTGTATTACTACCTTTAATGCACATTATATTTCTTTAATCTTGTATAAGTGTAATGAGGCATATCCTAATCCATCTGCCTCAACTGGAAATCACTTTGAGTCAGATCCTGTTGTTTTTAAATATGCTATATAAATTAAACTGACCTGACTTTAAAGTATCTGTGTATAAAACTTAGTATAAAACAAAGTAATGCATCCTGTTTTTTAAACTTAATGGTTATCACCTTATCTACACTGTTCTATGTGAGCAGCAGTGTTGTGCAACACTTAAATATAAAACAGAAGTTGAAGAATTGTTGCATCAGAGCTATTCTATCTGTGCTGCACAATTTCGCCACTGTGTCACTGAAGTTGGTTTTACATATTGCAAAGTCATCACCGCGTTGGCATTCCATTGACTGCCATTCATTTTGACGTCACTTTGACAGTGAATAACTTTACATCTGAAGCGTTTAAAGACTTTATTTATCCATTGTTTATTTCTAAAGAAACACGACAATATATAAAAGGCTCCATTACTTTGTACCTCACGTTATGGCTCTGTAGCAGACGTTTTTGTAAAAATAGGCTAATGATTGTGTCATAACCACGAGACTTTCTGTCGCACAGTAGATAAATTACCGTATAGTACAGGAGAAGCTCGCAGGCAGTTTGGACTCACATTAGCCCGTGTGTTCCATAGTGTATTCTCGCTAGATAAGGTTATTTGTATTTTTACTAAGTGCTGAGATTCAGTACTTCCTCCAACACTGCTGCACACAACGGCCCGGTGGCCATATTCATCCGGGCTCAGCGCTCTTTCAGTCGTGACCCGTGCATGTGGCGCTGTCAGTAATTCACTAGCATATCTCTGAGCTGGCCGCTGAATAACGTCAGCTAACGTTTTTGTCACTATTTACGCTATGATGGAACTAAACCTGTCACTTGTAGTCACAGTAATAACGACCAATTTCACACAATGTTCTGACGTTCAGCAATTTTGTTGCTTAACTTTTTAATGTAGCCTAGAATGTGTAACTAAGTATCTTCATGTCTGTAGCTACTGTGGGGATGCCCACCCCAAGTCGGTGTGTCTGAGGAGAACCCGCTTCATGAAAGCTGAGCAGCTGAAATTAACCTGTCAACGTCCCTATGCTGGGATCATGCCCGGATTATCCATAAGGGCACATTCACAACCAGTGAGACAGGCTTTAACTAGCTTATTCATTTTTCGGTCCTTTTATTGTCGTTAGCTGTGATGCTAAAGCAGTTTTAGCTTTCCCATGATGCTTTAAAAGTTTTTGACCAATCAGATGAGTTGCTTTTAGGGCCTGTGAAATAAAGTCGGAAAAATACACATTTGACCGACCCACAATGCTGCAATATGTAGTATTGATTTTGGCTTTTTGAATTGATAGACATTTTGAATTGAGACATTTGAATATAGTGCTCACTGCTCATATGCCTACATGTATGTAGTTGGATAAGTTAGTAAATTACATTTGAGAAATCCCCTTGATTATGTCTGATATTTTTGCCAGGAGGACAGCACGGGTAAAGGGGGTGGTAAGGTATAGTGCCAGGGGCACCACATTGTCTTAATACGGGCCTGACTGGGACGGGCATTGTAAAAGCATTCAAACCGCTATTCGTGGATTATTTATGGCTGGTCTCCTTAAGGTTTCTTGTCGGTCTGTTGCATTTGCCTGCCGTGTTGTTCAGTTGTTGAATATGTTGTTACCTTAGACGCTGGATGTAGATCAGAGTTAAGTTTTGGTCTCTGCTCATGGGTAATTGGACTGGCATTTCCTTTTTCGTATGATTTTCTGGAATTGTTTCTAGCACTCAATTTGTATGGGAATGCTGCGGCTTCTGTAGGGTTTTTGGGGGGGTCTACAATAACAAGGGTTTGCAGGCGTTTGGCCGAAATAATTACTCACTTTACCAGCAGTGAATCTTCAACAACTTTACTGGAGTTATATCATATTGTTGTAGCCCTCGTTCTCTCGGGTACTCATTGGGCTGGGACACAATTCTGTTTTTCTGCGACAATGAAGCAACTATAAACATCAATGACAAGAAGTGCGCATCTGTCCATTCATTATAGATCCATGTGACGTCTAATATGGCTGGCATTTTGGGCAATTATAATTTCCATGCAACTCATAGCATGATTTGAATAATCACGTAGCTGATTCTGTCTCGCTTTAATTTTCAGAATTCCATCTCCTGTGTTTGGAAGCAGCCCAATCAAAGCTGCAATGCCCCCTTTTAGCCAAACCATTCTAATTTTAAATAATCCACTTTAGTCTTATGCACATGCTGCTGCGCAGCGCATGCATGAGGGTCTGGCAAAATCTATGTTGCCAATGCATGACTCAGCTTGGTCTTATTTCATCACATTGTGTACTACTTTATCTGTAGCCGCTCTGCCTGTTACAATATCGTATATATTGGTGCTTTTATTGTTCACTGCTTCGTGACTCGAAAAATGCAACTTTTTCCCATCAAAAGTAGGGTCGCTGGCATCCAATTCCATCTGCGCTGCCTGGATTGATCTGCTACCAGTATTCTGGAAATACTTCCATATGCCTTTGCTGAATGGCCTCAAAAGGGTCTCTCCCCGAAGCAATGCTAAATTTCTCCCTTTCACATTTCCTTTAGCAAAAGATATCACGATTGAGAAAGGGTGTTTTGGGCCTTGCACAGATCAAATGTTAGAAGGTAAGGCAGCTTCCTTTGTATAGCACATTTCAGCAACAGGGCAATTCAAGTGCTTTACATAAATGTAAGAAACAGGAAGATGCGTTAGACAGTCATTCTCACAGCTTTCTTTGGTTTTCTGAGGGGTGGCGAATTTCTTCACGCATGTATTTCTGTGACCCAAATCATGATTCACCATTTCTGATGTTTCAATTTATGATCGCCATTTCACTTTGTTTTCTCAAACGCTCCAAGATGGATAGTAGGCCTAGTAGTAATAAGGTACGGTTGTTTATGTCTCTGAGTCTTTTGTCCTCTATCTTCCATGCTGACCTATTTGAGGAACCGTCCTCGTGCTGGTCCTCGGGAGCTCTGTTGTCACTTAGAAAGGAAACCAATGTCCAGTGCCTGGTTTACATCTCACCTATGCCTCCTCTACATTCTGCAGACTGCTTTCGGACCGCTATACAGCTCATTCCCTGCGCATAGGAGCCGCAAATGCTGCAGCGGCATCCACTCCGGTTTTCAACCCTAAAGGCCAGGGTGTGATGGACCTCTGCTGCATGGGAAAGTTCCCTTTTGACATGGCGTTCGCCCTATTCTCGATGATCAGAAGCTATGTGCTCAGCACCCTGATTGGTTGGACCAATGAACAATTGGCAATTTGTGCTTCATCTGCTATATTTTATCTCGTAAACACTCTTAACTAGGACATTCATTAGCTAAATTGGCTTAAAGGCAACTTAATTCCATACTCTTGTTTTATCACGAGAGGATTGCCAGGTATGGTCTGTTTGGGGGGAATAGTTTAGCTCTCCCAGTCTTAAACTGTGAGTGTTCCCTATGCTGCTGCTGTCCCCTTATTCACTGCTCTTTCATGGTGTCATGAAAGGTCAGGGGACTCCTCTGAACAGAGCCATACCGCCAAATTTAATTCATAATTTATTCAATAAATTCATAATTTATTCAATACATTTTTAAAGCTTTTATTGTCTGTGTTGTTCTTGACGTTATGGACCTGACAGAAATAATAAACTGAACAATATAAAAGTATAAAGAAAGTCTCTCTAAACCCGGTTAGTGTACCAGTTTGTATTTTATAATATTCCTGTTGTTTATATTAATATAAAATCATTACAGCTATTATTTCCAACATTTGAGCAGTTTGTTCCTCACTCAACATAGCACACTTATAATTATAATGACCTAAAGCTGATTTTATGAATAGATGTTGGGCTCTCCTGCAGTACACATGCAGGAACTTTGCCTTTTTCAAGCAAAAGTGCATGTTTTGGGCTCGAGTCTATATTGTGTAACTTTGGGTCTCCTCGTTTAAGGGTTTCCAACTTTACAGAAATGACATTTCTACCTTACATTTGTCAGCAATGTTGCCCCAGCATTTAACCTTAAAGCCTGTCTCTTAGAAATCTTGTTTGTGTACTTGTACTTACTACATGGCTGATTCAACCAGGGAAATGCAAGTGACAACTGGTTTGACAGCAAAGTATTCCTAATCCATTCAATTCAATTTTATTTATAGTGTCAAATCACAACAGGAGTCAACTCAGGACACTATACAAATATAGTAGGTGTAGACCACACTCTATAATTTAGAAAGACCCAACTATTTCCCATGAGCAAACATTTGGTGCGATAGTGGCAAGGAAAAACTTCCTTTTTACAGGCAGAAAACTCGGACCCAGGCTCTTGGTGGGCGGCCGTCTGCTGCTGCCATTGAGACACAGAGACACTGATACAGATATACAGATATGGAGAAATATGATTAATCATAAATATTGCAGCTGGTTTGATGAACAGTGGGAATTATAGTACCAATGAAGATATGACTAGAACTAATAGTTGTAGCAGTCTCTTCTCAGTTCCCTTTTTTTGAGAGATAAGCAGCTGAGATAAGTAGCTGTATTTAAGTGCTGGTCTTCCTCTTGTTCAGCACCTCGTCACAGGACGGCTGGAGGAAGAGAAGAAGAGGATATTCTGCAGCAGGTTTTGTTACAAACTTTCTTGTCATCTTCTGATTTTCCTTTACTGGAATGACAGTCAGTAGGCATCGTCTGTTCCTACACAAGTATCAGTAACATGTCTGTCTCTCTGCATTAAAGCTACCACCTTCACCATGAAGACACTGACTGTGTTTGCACTGGTTTGTGTCATGACGGCTCTGACTGGAGCTGCTGGTGAGTATTAAGTGTTACGGATGTATTTATTGCCAATAAACTGTAACAATCCAATAAGTGCAATGTCATACTTCTTCCAGCTGTTCCAGAGGAAAAGGCCGATAAAGACCAAACAGGTGAGTAGATTTTAGATGTTCTCTTCGATGGATTGTACATTGTCGTGATGCTCTGCTGTGATTACTTCACCTACGCTTTGTGTTTATTGTGCATTTATAACATCTTCATACTATCAAAATAAATGGATTTCATATTGTAATATAAAAGTTCCACATAAAGAGACTTTAACTGGAACCTCCACATTACCCACTGAACTTTTTTCCTACAAATAGCTGATGTTAATCTGGTCAAGAGGTGGGCCAGACGAGGATGCTACTGGGGTTGGTCTAGGTTCAATGGCCGTTGTTTCCGCTACGTTCCAAGACGCATGACCTGGGCTCAAGCTGAAGTAATACATTAACCTCTACAACAAGTTCATTTTGTTTGCATACACATGGACATTTGGTTTCTTGGCATCTTTTGCTGACTTGGTGTCGTCCTTTTTACTTTCTTTAACAACTCCTCTCTTTGTTGGTCTGTCTGTCTGTCTGTCTCCTGTACTGTAGAAAAACTGTGAGTCACTGGGAGGAAACCTCGCGTCCGTTCGTAACATCATGGAGTACCACAATCTTCAGAGGCTGATCATGACCAACAGTCATGCGTACAAAGAAACCTGGATTGGAGGCACTGATGCACAAGAGGTAATTTTGGCATCATTGCTCAAGTTGCAAATACTGCAAACCAAATATACATACTATTTATTATATATTATACTAAACTTACACTTATACTTTATATTATATGCTTTGCTGTACTATACTACATATATATTATACATGCTATATACGGTATACATACTATATTACTACATTTCACTGTATATTTTATATTCTATACTACATTATACCATATTATCATAAAGGGGCTGAGATTGCCTCTACACGGCTCTCACAGCCTCTTCCCCAAACTTGTCAAATACTGACGCTTTGTCAAGCAAAGCTAGGCAGCTTTATTTATAGAGCACATTTCAGCAACAAGGCCATTTAAAGTACTTTTCATAAAACATTAATGAGCAGATAAACAATCAAAAACGTGTTAAAGAGAATATGAAAACAGGTCAAATAGAATGAGACAGAAATGAAATACAAGAATAAAAGTTGCACTGCTGTGTAAGAAATGAACAATGACTTTTATTTTACTTTTTAAAAGACAGCATCATCCGTGATTCAAATGAAGGGAGAGTTGCAGCAATCCTGCAGTTTTCTGGGAGTTAGTTCAAGTTATGTGCAGAATAAAAAATGTCCTTTGTCACAACTCTCGGCGTGTAAAACCAACCCTCTCGCACATGTGACCCGCATTTTTATAAAAACAACATTTTATGAATCTGTCCTTATTTCTGTCCTTGTGCTGCAGTAACACCTGCATTTTCTCTCTGGGGATCAATAAAGGTTTATTTAAAAGATTTTAATTTCATGGCTTATTCAATTAATTTCTTTATTCCAGGAAAGGCAATGGTTCTGGAGCGATGGCACACCTTTCCACTACTCCAACTGGTGTCGTGGAGAGCCTAATAACCATGGGGGCAGGCAGAATTGTTTGCAAATGAATTTTGGAGGTAAAATGACATCTTAATTATCGTACAGTAGCAGTGATACAGCTCATATAACATATTGTCTCTTGAGCGAAAAAGTCTTCCTAAGTCAGATATAATTTGGTGTTATCAAATCAGTAGGTGGGCTAACCATACACAGTATTACATCATTTACGTTTTTCGCAATGATCTGTATCCTATCATTGATCATAGTGTTACCTAACTGTACCCATCAAGAATAATTAGTTACATTTAACAGTTTAAGTTTTTGTTTATGTGTAGCATTCGGTGACTCACATTCGCTGACTCGCCTTTTTTTTTGTACATGCAGCTCACAAATGCTGGGATGACTTGCAGTGCTACTCTCAAAGACCGTCTGTCTGCGCCAAGAAAACCTGTTGATGCTTGGTCTGACATCATAACGTACCCGTAAAAAGCACAAACACTGGGGGAGGTGTGTTTGTGTTTCTGCCTTTAAATACATCTGTCTTTACTCCGTCAGTCTCACATCTGAGCTGAAGGATCTCATTTAAGTTTCATATCTTTATTTCTGTTCTATCGCTGTAACGCTACTTAAGGAAGGAAGCGACAGGTGACAATAAGGAGCTGGACTGTCTCTGAGGCTTTTTGCCTTCAATAAGAGCAGACTGAATGTGTTATGAAAAGATTGCTTTTAGCACAACCTGATATGTATTCTTTAGAGTGAACTCTTCTTTCTTGTCTTATGCAAAATTAAAAGCCTGAAGCATTAAAACAAACTGGTCTGTGTTTTATCGCCTGTTTAGATAAAAATGTCTCGATCTTTGGGGCTGAACGGACATATTTTAATGGTTTTCTATCGGCTGAAATAAAACCGATTTCTTTACTCTGCCCTTTTGTCCCCCTCAGGCTGCTATTGTTGGAACACAGCTCTCCTATACGAGCCTGCAGCACTTCACTGCATAAGCATGTAAAGACATTGAGGTTAGACAAATTCACAAACTCTGTAAACTCAGACGTGATCATTAGCAACGAGCAATGAACACAAGAGTCATGCATTCCACCATTGTTACACCTAAGACTTACGTAACTATTTTGCATGCATCACGTCTGAAAGCAATCGTCTCTACTTGTGACCAAAGATGACATTTAACATGTTGAGAAAAATATACAGCGTAACATTTTTTCAAAATCTGTGCTCAAGTAAGCCCAGAGAGCAGTGGCGTAGGCAGAAATAGTATTTTGGGCAGGCCAGTACAAAAGTGAGTGGGCCATTTTCAAAAAGACGAAGTAGCAAAAAGGACAAACTGAAAAAAAACAGCTACAATTTTACCTTCCAACATACTGCATTACAATGGCAATAGCAGTACTGTCTACAACATGCTCAACCAACAAAGCTCAGTCTAAAAAGTTTGTACACAACAATATAGACAAAAACCTGTCGATTTTAACCTATTCAGGCTAAAATATATTTGCACCGGCAGAACCAGCAGCATTGGCTCTGCACAGCACTGTTATGAAATTAACCATTTTAATGCACAAAGTGGCAACTAAACATGAACCCAAACAGCAGAGAAGGCGTTTACATTTTGCATGACATAGATCAGACAGAAATCGCACATGTAACATATCCTTTGTGCATTCATAACAGCATTGTTGCTTCAGAACTATGGTCAGATCATGAGCAGCAATGTGTAAAAATGAAAACGTTGTCGTAGGACTATAGCAAACACATGAACATCTAAATAAATGTTGATAGATCTAGCGTTATAGTTTTAAAAATATAAATATACAAAAAAGCAACCCAGCTTTCCTGGCCGAAATAGACCGAAATAATAACATTAAAAGCAATACATATAAACCATGATAAGATCTCGTGAATAATGTTGATTAAAACAACGGTTATTGGGCTAAAACTACCAATAATAAAACTGTCACAGATTTCGAGTTAAGGGGGCGTGTTTTTTCTTTCGTCGATATTTGACGGTGAGGGATTAACATGAATGTCTATCTGACGGACCCCCTCGTCAAAAAATAACGCAACGGGTACCCCCCTGGCGTTGAAAATTAACACCAGGGTTCCTTGACCATGCGTCATACATTTGACGAGTAGGGAGTGAGACTGACTTTTCTTGTAATCTTTGTGTGTGTGTGTGTGTAGGACACAAATTGTCCACTATGTGTCATCATTGTGCCATGGGTTACATGGTGTATTTAAGCAGGAACCTTTTTTTGTCAGGTAACAGGTCACTCTTGCCTGCCTAATGATTCCTGTACATGCCAGTGAGACAATACACAAGTACCTTCAATAAACCGCTGCAATGATCTACTCTGTCTACTTTGTTTGTGATTGGGTTCTATCCCTGTTAGCCCGCACACACCAGCCATATAAAGTTGTTAATTAGCGAATTAGTTTGACATAGTTGATAACATTCAAACAACAGTTAAACACTTGAGAAATGTGTATCAGTGCTAATTTGGTTTGCATCGTAACCAGAGAACCATTATTCCATGGATTCAATGTATTTTGGAAAACTTCCCATCACACCAATCTTTTCTTCAGGTCCTTGCATCAACTACGAGCTTATCAGACGTCAGTATTCACCACCTGCTAAATTAGGAGCCAAGGACTGATTTCTACAAACAGCAGGAAACCAGCCCAATCAGCTACACATCAGCTCCAGCGTCTCACTGTAATTCAGTTTTCTTCCCCAAAGACCTCAGATTGTTGCCCTGTTCTGATATATATACTAAAACATACAGAGAGGAACAAGAAGCCCGCCACATATGTGTTTGGGTTTCTTGTTGCTCCTCTGTCTGATCGTCAGGTGGCTCTACCTTTTAATGTTCAACCCACCACTGATGTCCTGTGGACATGCCAAGGCCATGTCATTTTCATAGGATTAATTATATGAACAAACACAGCAAGAAAGACTGACTCTTGTTTCAAAGTGTGTGTGTTAGGAAACTCACTTCAGCTGAGCTGGGGTTCTGTTTCATCACCTAGTGACTGATGAAAAAAATTTAACTTTTTAGTGTGTATGCAGCAACAATATTCTCAATCTGATTACATACAACATACAATAAATTAGTCTACATACAGTACTGTCTTGTTAAGGTTCCAACATATAACACAGACACAGAAAGTCAGAGGATTTGTCAAAGTAAGCAACATCTTTTAGTGAGAGCTGGAGTTTGGTCAGTGCACCGCTAAAGGACAGGTTCACATCAACATGCAAGTACCGAACTCCAAACTTGAGGTCTGATCTGACCATGAAATAAGGCTCACCTTAAATGCATGAATTAAATGCTGTATTTCAGCTATGATGGCCTATCAGCTTTGTACAGCAGTTGCCAGATATAGACGACCATGGTACTAAACCTGGCATCCTCACTGTAACAACAACAAGAGTTCAGGAATATGTTGCTTCATGTGACATATGCACATCAACGGTTCACTGTGAAAACTATTGAATATGGACAATCTGTATGTTTTTCTCTTGTCTTTACTAAACAAAGCATACAGATAGTTAAAACAAACCCTTTGATGCACAATACTGTTGTGTTATTTCCCTGCATGACTTGCAGATATACTCATGATTGTCTATTAACTAACAGCCTCGGTATCTTGTTACCCAGAAACATTTTGAAGAAGTAGAAGCTTCTGAAAACAACTTCAACAGAGAAGTTGAGGTTTCATCTAAGGCATAGTTACTGCCTTAAAAGGTTACTCTTTATGCAAAGTCATTATTAAAGAAAAAAACACACATAAAGACACATAACTTTGGACATCTATACACACAATAAGACTCAACACTACTCATGACAAACACTGAGACGAAACATCACAGTAATTCCAAATGAATAATTGAATTCCAAACCTAATAAAGCAATACACATCCTCTAAATAAAAATATATATCAGGGATGGATAACTCTCTCCATACATTTCACATTTTTAGGAGCAAAACCAGGACTATGTTTCACTACTCCATTTCTTGTGTAAATAAATACAATCTTTACAACATTTCATTAAAGCTTGTTTCACAACTTTACTTTTAAAATCCTGGTTATGAATTCCATGCCACCACTGATTCATAAGGTTAAATGTTAAGCTCTCATATTCGCATTATACATGCTTCCCCTTGGATTCATTTTTTGGGAATAGAAAAAAATGTATCACTGTAATGCAGATGATCTGAGGCAACAATGTGATCTCATGAGAAGGTGTATGAATAGCATGCCACTATGACATTTCACGAACAATGTACGCCCCATTGTCGTTCACCTAGTTTAGCTAACCTGTGACGTGACAGTTTAAACACCAAAACGACTAGTTAAGATTATAAAAAATATTGTGTTTTGGGTTAAAACTGTCCCGGGACATGAACACTTCCTGGGATCCAGTGAGTGTTTAAATATGTTGAGGAACTCATTTTAATGATTAATCTGACAAAACATGAATGCGGCACAAATGCCCTACCTCACAATGTTAATGAAAGTGACAAATAATTAGTGTATACACCCCGTGATTCTATACCACAGAATTTAATGGGTTATTCTTTGACCCATGCTACACCCTTCTGGAGTTTCATGAAAATAGGGCCAGTAGTTTTTCTGTAATCCTGCTAACAAAGAAACTGAGGAGAACATAACCTTGGCAGAGGTATTATGAAAACTAAACTGAAGTAATCATGTTTGGCCCTTCTAAGAGCCACATGAAAGTGCAGCTGTAAGTGCTTTTTCAAATTTTTTTATTTATTTTTTTAATCCAATGTGCAGTCGGAAGAGACGTGTTTTTAGCCGTGTTTTAGATGTGGAAGCTTTCGTCTGTCCTCGACACTTCATTGAAATTTAACAAACAAGCAAGTGGTGTTGGAAGGGCAACTTTTATCAGCTAAGAGATTTTGCAAAATTAAAGCGGTTTTTATATCATCAGGACCTGGAAACCATTATCCCTGCGTTGATCACCTCTTGGCTTGATTATTGTAATTCGCTGTATATTAATGTTCTATAGCTTCGGCTGTAATTGTATCATGTTAGTTTTTAGTTTTTTAGTCATGCCTTCTCTTTATTTTCTTCTAACATTTAGTATTATTGTATAACACTGTTATGCACATTCTATTGCTTTAATCTTGTATAAGTGTATTGAGGCAGATCCTAACCTATCTGCCTCGACTGGAAACCACTTTGGGTCAGCTCCTGTTGTTTTTAAATTTGCTATATAGTATAGCTATATATAGCCAGTAGTTTTTCTGTAATAGTGCTAACACACAAACAGACAGACAGACAAACCGTGCAGAAAACAGAACCTCCTTGGCTGAGGTATTATGAAAAATAAACTAAAGTCATCATGTTAGGGCCTTCTAGCTCTGTCACTAACCTAACCAATGCGCTTAGGCCCAAACTTGCATAATGAAGTTAAAAATCTTGGTAGACACTTCATTGAATTTCAACAAACAAGGCAGTTGTGTTGTGAAGGGCAGAGTTTTTGCAAAATTAAAGCCGTTTTTAAGTCACCAGGACCTGGAAAGAATTATCAATGCATTGATTACCTCTTGGCTTAAATATTGTAATTTGCTGTATATTCATGTTCTATTACTTCAACTTTAATTTTATCATGTTAGTTGCTTTTTAGTCATGCCTTCTCTTTATTTTCTTCTAACATTTTGTATTACTACCTTTAATGCACATTATATTTCTTTAATCTTGTATAAGTGTAATGAGGCATATCCTAATCCATCTGCCTCAACTGGAAATCACTTTGAGTCAGATCCTGTTGTTTTTAAATATGCTATATAAATTAAACTGACCTGACTTTAAAGTATCTGTGTATAAAACTTAGTATAAAACAAAGTAATGCATCCTGTTTTTTAAACTTAATGGTTATCACCTTATCTACACTGTTCTATGTGAGCAGCAGTGTTGTGCAACACTTAAATATAAAACAGAAGTTGAAGAATTGTTGCATCAGAGCTATTCTATCTGTGCTGCACAATTTCGCCACTGTGTCACTGAAGTTGGTTTTACACATTGCAAAGTCATCACCGCGTTGGCATTCCATTGACTGCCATTCATTTTGACGTCACTTTGACAGTGAATAACTTTACATCTGAAGCGTTTAAAGACTTTATTTATCCATTGTTTATTTCTAAAGAAACACGACAATATATAAAAGGCTCCATTACCTTGTACCTCACGTTATGGCTCTGTAGCAGACGTTTTTGTAAAAATAGGCTAATGATTGTGTCATAACCACGAGACTTTCTGTCGCACAGTAGATAAATTACCGTATAGTACAGGAGAAGCTCGCAGGCAGTTTGGACTCACATTAGCCCGTGTGTTCCATAGTGTATTCTCGCTAGATAAGGTTATTTGTATTTTTACTAAGTGCTGAGATTCAGTACTTCCTCCAACACTGCTGCACACAACGGCCCGGTGGCCATATTCATCCGGGCTCAGCGCTCTTTCAGTCGTGACCCGTGCATGTGGCGCTGTCAGTAATTCACTAGCATATCTCTGAGCTGGCCGCTGAATAACGTCAGCTAACGTTTTTGTCACTATTTACGCTATGATGGAACTAAACCTGTCACTTGTAGTCACAGTAATAACGACCAATTTCACACAATGTTCTGACGTTCAGCAATTTTGTTGCTTAACTTTTTAATGTAGCCTAGAATGTGTAACTAAGTATCTTCATGTCTGTAGCTACTGTGGGGATGCCCACCCCAAGTCGGTGTGTCTGAGGAGAACCCGCTTCATGAAAGCTGAGCAGCTGAAATTAACCTGTCAACGTCCCTATGCTGGGATCATGCCCGGATTATCCATAAGGGCACATTCACAACCAGTGAGACAGGCTTTAACTAGCTTATTCATTTTTCGGTCCTTTTATTGTCGTTAGCTGTGATGCTAAAGCAGTTTTAGCTTTCCCATGATGCTTTAAAAGTTTTTGACCAATCAGATGAGTTGCTTTTAGGGCCTGTGAAATAAAGTCGGAAAAATACACATTTGACCGACCCACAATGCTGCAATATGTAGTATTGATTTTGGCTTTTTGAATTGATAGACATTTTGAATTGAGACATTTGAATATAGTGCTCACTGCTCATATGCCTACATGTATGTAGTTGGATAAGTTAGTAAATTACATTTGAGAAATCCCCTTGATTATGTCTGATATTTTTGCCAGGAGGACAGCACGGGTAAAGGGGGTGGTAAGGTATAGTGCCAGGGGCACCACATTGTCTTAATACGGGCCTGACTGGGACGGGCATTGTAAAAGCATTCAAACCGCTATTCGTGGATTATTTATGGCTGGTCTCCTTAAGGTTTCTTGTCGGTCTGTTGCATTTGCCTGCCGTGTTGTTCAGTTGTTGAATATGTTGTTACCTTAGACGCTGGATGTAGATCAGAGTTAAGTTTTGGTCTCTGCTCATGGGTAATTGGACTGGCATTTCCTTTTTCGTATGATTTTCTGGAATTGTTTCTAGCACTCAATTTGTATGGGAATGCTGCGGCTTCTGTAGGGTTTTTGGGGGGGTCTACAATAACAAGGGTTTGCAGGCGTTTGGCCGAAATAATTACTCACTTTACCAGCAGTGAATCTTCAACAACTTTACTGGAGTTATATCATATTGTTGTAGCCCTCATTCTCTCGGGTACTCATTGGGCTGGGACACAATTCTGTTTTTCTGCGACAATGAAGCAACTATAAACATCAATGACAAGAAGTGCGCATCTGTCCATTCATTATAGATTCATGTGACGTCTAATATGGCTGGCATTTTGGGCAATTATAATTTCCATGCAACTCATAGCATGATTTGAATAATCACGTAGCTGATTCTGTCTCGCTTTAATTTTCAGAATTCCATCTCCTGTGTTTGGAAGCAGCCCAATCAAAGCTGCAATGCCCCCTTTTAGCCAAACCATTCTAATTTTAAATAATCCACTTTAGTCTTATGCACATGCTGCTGCGCAGCGCATGCATGAGGGTCTGGCAAAATCTATGTTGCCAATGCATGACTCAGCTTGGTCTTATTTCATCACATTGTGTACTACTTTATCTGTAGCCGCTCTGCCTGTTAAAATATCGTATATATTGGTGCTTTTATTGTTCACTGCTTCGTGACTCGAAAAATGCAACTTTTTCCCATCAAAAGTAGGGTCGCTGGCATCCAATTCCATCTGCGCTGCCTGGATTGATCTGCTACCAGTATTCTGGAAATACTTCCATATGCCTTTGCTGAATGGCCTCAAAAGGGTCTCTCCCCGAAGCAATGCTAAATTTCTCCCTTTCACATTTCCTTTAGCAAAAGATATCACGATTGAGAAAGGGTGTTTTGGGCCTTGCACAGATCAAATGTTAGAAGGTAAGGCAGCTTCCTTTGTATAGCACATTTCAGCAACAGGGCAATTCAAGTGCTTTACATAAAATGTAAGAAACAGGAAGATGCGTTAGACAGTCATTCTCACAGCTTTCTTTGGTTTTCTGAGGGGTGGCGAATTTCTTCACGCATGTATTTCTGTGACCCAAATCATGATTCACCATTTCTGATGTTTCAATTTATGATCGCCATTTCACTTTGTTTTCTCAAACGCTCCAAGATGGATAGTAGGCCTAGTAGTAATAAGGTACGGTTGTTTATGTCTCTGAGTCTTTTGTCCTCTATCTTCCATGCTGACCTATTTGAGGAACCGTCCTCGTGCTGGTCCTCGGGAGCTCTGTTGTCACTTAGAAAGGAAACCAATGTCCAGTGCCTGGTTTACATCTCACCTATGCCTCCTCTACATTCTGCAGACTGCTTTCGGACCGCTATACAGCTCATTCCCTGTGCATAGGAGCCGCAAATGCTGCAGCGGCATCCACTCCGGTTTTCAACCCTAAAGGCCAGGGTGTGATGGACCTCTGCTGCATGGGAAAGTTCCCTTTTGACATGGCGTTCGCCCTATTCTCGATGATCAGAAGCTATGTGCTCAGCACCCTGATTGGTTGGACCAATGAACAATTGGCAATTTGTGCTTCATCTGCTATATTTTATCTCGTAAACACTCTTAACTAGGACATTCATTAGCTAAATTGGCTTAAAGGCAACTTAATTCCATACTCTTGTTTTATCACGAGAGGATTGCCAGGTATGGTCTGTTTGGGGGGAATAGTTTAGCTCTCCCAGTCTTAAACTGTGAGTGTTCCCTATGCTGCTGCTGTCCCCTTATTCACTGCTCTTTCATGGTGTCATGAAAGGTCAGGGGACTCCTCTGAACAGAGCCATACCGCCAAATTTAATTCATAATTTATTCAATAAATTCATAATTTATTCAATACATTTTTAAAGCTTTTATTGTCTGTGTTGTTCTTGACGTTATGGACCTGACAGAAATAATAAACTGAACAATATAAAAGTATAAAGAAAGTCTCTCTAAACCCGGTTAGTGTACCAGTTTGTATTTTATAATATTCCTGTTGTTTATATTAATATAAAATCATTACAGCTATTATTTCCAACATTTGAGCAGTTTGTTCCTCACTCAACATAGCACACTTATAATTATAATGACCTAAAGCTGATTTTATGAATAGATGTTGGGCTCTCCTGCAGTACACATGCAGGAACTTTGCCTTTTTCAAGCAAAAGTGCATGTTTTGGGCTCGAGTCTATATTGTGTAACTTTGGGTCTCCTCGTTTAAGGGTTTCCAACTTTACAGAAATGACATTTCTACCTTACATTTGTCAGCAATGTTGCCCCAGCATTTAACCTTAAAGCCTGTCTCTTAGAAATGTTGTTTGTGTACTTGTACTTACTACATGGCTGATTCAACCAGGGAAATGCAAGTGACAACTGGTTTGACAGCAAAGTATTCCTAATCCATTCAATTCAATTTTATTTATAGTGTCAAATCACAACAGGAGTCAACTCAGGACACTATACAAATATAGTAGGTGTAGACCACACTCTATAATTTAGAAAGACCCAACTATTTCCCATGAGCAAACATTTGGTGCGATAGTGGCAAGGAAAAACTTCCTTTTTACAGGCAGAAAACTCGGACCCAGGCTCTTGGTGGGCGGCCGTCTGCTGCTGCCATTGAGACACAGAGACACTGATACAGATATACAGATATGGAGAAATATGATTAATCATAAATATTGCAGCTGGTTTGATGAACAGTGGGAATTATAGTACCAATGAAGATATGACTAGAACTAATAGTTGTAGCAGTCTCTTCTCAGTTCCCTTTTTTTGAGAGATAAGCAGCTGAGATAAGTAGCTGTATTTAAGTGCTGGTCTTCCTCTTGTTCAGCACCTCGTCACAGGACGGCTGGAGGAAGAGAAGAAGAGGATATTCTGCAGCAGGTTTTGTTACAAACTTTCTTGTCATCTTCTGATTTTCCTTTACTGGAATGACAGTCAGTAGGCATCGTCTGTTCCTACACAAGTATCAGTAACATGTCTGTCTCTCTGCATTAAAGCTACCACCTTCACCATGAAGACACTGACTGTGTTTGCACTGGTTTGTGTCATGACGGCTCTGACTGGAGCTGCTGGTGAGTATTAAGTGTTACGGATGTATTTATTGCCAATAAACTGTAACAATCCAATAAGTGCAATGTCATACTTCTTCCAGCTGTTCCAGAGGAAAAGGCCGATAAAGACCAAACAGGTGAGTAGATTTTAGATGTTCTCTTCGATGGATTGTACATTGTCGTGATGCTCTGCTGTGATTACTTCACCTACGCTTTGTGTTTATTGTGCATTTATAACATCTTCATACTATCAAAATAAATGGATTTCATATTGTAATATAAAAGTTCCACATAAAGAGACTTTAACTGGAACCTCCACATTACCCACTGAACTTTTTTCCTACAAATAGCTGATGTTAATCTGGTCAAGAGGTGGGCCAGACGAGGATGCTACTGGGGTTGGTCTAGGTTCAATGGCCGTTGTTTCCGCTACGTTCCAAGACGCATGACCTGGGCTCAAGCTGAAGTAATACATTAACCTCTACAACAAGTTCATTTTGTTTGCATACACATGGACATTTGGTTTCTTGGCATCTTTTGCTGACTTGGTGTCGTCCTTTTTACTTTCTTTAACAACTCCTCTCTTTGTTGGTCTGTCTGTCTGTCTGTCTCCTGTACTGTAGAAAAACTGTGAGTCACTGGGAGGAAACCTCGCGTCCGTTCGTAACATCATGGAGTACCACAATCTTCAGAGGCTGATCATGACCAACAGTCATGCGTACAAAGAAACCTGGATTGGAGGCACTGATGCACAAGAGGTAATTTTGGCATCATTGCTCAAGTTGCAAATACTGCAAACCAAATATACATACTATTTATTATATATTATACTAAACTTACACTTATACTTTAAATTATATGCTTTGCTGTACTATACTACATATATATATATATACATGCTATATACGGTATACATACTATATTACTACATTTCACTGTATATTATATTTTATATTCTATACTACATTATACCATGTTATCATAAAGGGGCTGTACTCAAAATACTGAAAAATAGTGGGCTGAGATTGCCTCTACACGGCTCTCATAGCCTCTTCCCCAAACTTGTCAAATACTGACGCTTTGTCAAGCAAAGCTAGGCAGCTTTATTTATAGAGCACATTTCAGCAACAAGGCCATTTAAAGTACTTTTCATGAAACATTAATGAGCAGATAAACAGTCAAAAACATGTGTTAAAGAGAATATAAAAACAGGTCAAATAGAATGAGACAGAAATGAAATACAAGAATAAAAGTTGCACTGCTGTGTAAGAAATGAACAATGACTTTTATTTTACTTTTTAAAAGACAGCATCATCCGTGATTCAAATGAAGGGAGAGTTGCAGCAAACCTGCAGTTTTCTGGGAGTTAGTTCAAGTTATGTGCAGAATAAAAAATGTCCTTTGTCACAACTCTCGGCGTGTAAAACCAACCCTCTCGCACATGTGACCCGCATTTTTATAAAAACAACATTTTATGAATCTGTCCTTATTTCTGTCCTTGTCCTGCTGTAACACCTGCATTTTCTCTCTGGGGATCAATAAAGGTTTATTTAAAAGATTTTAATTTCATGGCTTATTCAATTAATTTCTTTATTCCAGGAAAGGCAATGGTTCTGGAGCGATGGCACACCTTTCCACTACTCCAACTGGTGTCGTGGAGAGCCTAATAACCATGGGGGCAGGCAGAATTGTTTGCAAATGAATTTTGGAGGTAAAATGACATCTTAATTATCGTACAGTAGCAGTGATACAGCTCATATAACATATTGTCTCTTGAGCGAAAAAGTCTTCCTAAGTCAGATATAATTTGGTGTTATCAAATCAGTAGGTGGGCTAACCATACACAGTATTACATCATTTACGTTTTTCGCAATGATCTGTATCCTATCATTGATCATAGTGTTACCTAACTGTACCCATCAAGAATAATTAGTTACATTTAACAGTTTAAGTTTTTGTTTATGTGTAGCATTCGGTGACTCACATTCGCTGACTCGCCTTTTTTTTTGTACATGCAGCTCACAAATGCTGGGATGACTTGCAGTGCTACTCTCAAAGACCGTCTGTCTGCGCCAAGAAAACCTGTTGATGCTTGGTCTGACATCATAACGTACCCGTAAAAAGCACAAACACTGGGGGAGGGGTGTTTGTGTTTCTGCCTTTAAATACATCTGTCTTTACTCCGTCAGTCTCACATCTGAGCTGAAGGATCTCATTTAAGTTTCATATCTTTATTTCTGTTCTATCGCTGTAACGCTACTTAAGGAAGGAAGCGACAGGTGACAATAAGGAGCTGGACTGTCTCTGAGGCTTTTTGCCTTCAATAAGAGCAGACTGAATGTGTTATGAAAAGATTGCTTTTAGCACAACCTGATATGTATTCTTTAGAGTGAACTCTTCTTTCTTGTCTTATGCAAAATTAAAAGCCTGAAGCATTAAAACAAACTGGTCTGTGTTTTATCTCCTGTTTAGATAAAAAAATGTCTCGATCTTTGGGGCTGAACGGACATATTTTAATGGTTTTCTATCGGCTGAAATAAAACCGATTTCTTTACTCTGCCCTTTTGTCCCCCTCAGGCTGCTATTGTTGGAACACAGCTCTCCTATACGAGCCTGCAGCACTTCACTGCATAAGCATGTAAAGACATTGAGGTTAGACAAATTCACAAACTCCGTAAACTCAGACGTGATCATTAGCAACGAGCAATGAACACAAGAGTCATGCATTCCACCATTGTTACACCTAAGACTTACGTAACTATTTTGCATGCATCACGTCTAAAAGCAATCGTCTCTACTTGTGACCAAAGATGACATTTAACATGTTGAGAAAAATATACAGCGTAACATTTTTTCAAAATCTGTGCTCAAGTAAGCCCAGAGAGCAGTGGCGTAGGCAGAAATAGTATTTTGGGCGGGCCAGTACAAAAGTGAGTGGGCCATTTTCAAAAAGACGAAGTAGCAAAAAGGACAAACTGAAAAAAAAACAGCTACAATTTTACCTTCCAACATACTGCATTACAATGGCAATAGCAGTACTGTCTACAACATGCTCAACCAACAAAGCTCAGTCTAAAAAGTTTGTACACAACAATATAGACAAAAACCTGTCGATTTTAACCTATTCAGGCTAAAATATATTTGCACCGGCAGAACCAGCAGCATTGGCTCTGCACAGCACTGTTATGAAATTAACCATTTTAATGCACAAAGTGGCAACTAAACATGAACCCAAACAGCAGAGAAGGCGTTTACATTTTGCATGACATAGATCAGACAGAAATCGCACATGTAACATATCCTTTGTGCATTCATAACAGCATTGTTGCTTCAGAACTATGGTCAGATCATGAGCAGCAATGTGTAAAAATGAAAACGTTGTCGTAGGACTATAGCAAACACATGAACATCTAAATAAATGTTGATAGATCTAGCGTTATAGTTTTAAAAATATAAATATACAAAAAAGCAACCCAGCTTTCCTGGCCGAAATAGACCGAAATAATAACATTAAAAGCAATACATATAAACCATGATAAGATCTCGTGAATAATGTTGATTAAAACAACGGTTATTGGGCTAAAACTACCAATAATAAAACTGTCACAGATTTCGAGTTAAGGGGGCGTGTTTTTTCTTTCGTCGATATTTGACGGTGAGGGATTAACATGAATGTCTATCTGACGGACCCCCTCGTCAAAAAATAACGCAACGGGTACCCCCCTGGCGTTGAAAATTAACACCAGGGTTCCTTGACCATGCGTCATACATTTGACGAGTAGGGAGTGAGACTGACTTTTCTTGTAATCTTTGTGTGTGTGTGTGTGTAGGACACAAATTGTCCACTATGTGTCATCATTGTGCCATGGGTTACATGGTGTATTTAAGCAGGAACCTTTTTTTGTCAGGTAACAGGTCACTCTTGCCTGCCTAATGATTCCTGTACATGCCAGTGAGACAATACACAAGTACCTTCAATAAACCGCTGCAATGATCTAATCTGTCTACTTTGTTTGTGATTGGGTTCTATCCCTGTTAGCCCGCACACACCAGCCATATAAAGTTGTTAATTAGCGAATTAGTTTGACATAGTTGATAACATTCAAACAACAGTTAAACACTTGAGAAATGTGTATCAGTGCTAATTTGGTTTGCATCGTAACCAGAGAACCATTATTCCATGGATTCAATGTATTTTGGAAAACTTCCCATCACACCAATCTTTTCTTCAGGTCCTTGCATCAACTACGAGCTTATCAGACGTCAGTATTCACCACCTGCTAAATTAGGAGCCAAGGACTGATTTCTACAAACAGCAGGAAACCAGCCCAATCAGCTACACATCAGCTCCAGCGTCTCACTGTAATTCAGTTTTCTTCCCCAAAGACCTCAGATTGTTGCCCTGTTCTGATATATACTAAAACATACAGAGAGGAACAAGAAGCCCGCCACATATGTGTTCGGGTTTCTTGTTGCTCCTCTGTCTGATCGTCAGGTGGCTCTACCTTTTAATGTTCAACCCACCACTGATGTCCTGTGGACATGCCAAGGCCATGTCATTTTCATAGGATTAATTATATGAACAAACACAGCAAGAAAGACTGACTCTTGTTTCAAAGTGTGTGTGTTAGGAAACTCACTTCAGCTGAGCTGGGGTTCTGTTTCATCACCTAGTGACTGATGAAAAAAATTTAACTTTTTAGTGTGTATGCAGCAACAATATTCTCAATCTGATTACATACAACATACAATAAATTAGTCTACATACAGTACTGTCTTGTTAAGGTTCCAACATATAACACAGACACAGAAAGTCAGAGGATTTGTCAAAGTAAGCAACATCTTTTAGTGAGAGCTGGAGTTTGGTCAGTGCACCGCTAAAGGACAGGTTCACATCAACATGCAAGTACCGAACTCCAAACTTGAGGTCTGATCTGACCATGAAATAAGGCTCACCTTAAATGCATGAATTAAATGCTGTATTTCAGCTATGATGGCCTATCAGCTTTGTACAGCAGTTGCCAGATATAGACGACCATGGTACCAAACCTGGCATCCTCACTGTAACAACAACAAGAGTTCAGGAATATGTTGCTTCATGTGACATATGCACATCAACGGTTCACTGTGAAAACTATTGAATATGGACAATCTGTATGTTTTTCTCTTGTCTTTACTAAACAAAGCATACAGATAGTTAAAACAAACCCTTTGATGCACAATACTGTTGTGTTATTTCCCTGCATGACTTGCAGATATACTCATGAATGTCTATTAACTAACAGCCTCGGTATCTTGTTACCCCAAAACATTTTGAAGAAGTAGAAGCTTCTGAAAACAACTTCAACAGAGAAGTTGAGGTTTCATCTAAGGCATAGTTACTGCCTTAAAAGGTTACTCTTTATGCAAAGTCATTATTAAAGAAAAAAACACACATAAAGACACATAACTTTGGACATCTATACACACAATAAGACTCAACACTACTCATGACAAACACTGAGACGAAACATCACAGTAATTCCAAATGAATAATTGAATTCCAAACCTAATAAAGCAATACACATCCTCTAAATAAAAATATATATCAGGGATGGATAACTCTCTCCATACATTTCACATTTTTAGGAGCAAAACCAGGACTATGTTTCACTACTCCATTTCTTGTGTAAATAAATACAATCTTTACAACATTTCATTAAAGCTTGTTTTACAACTTTACTTTTAAAATCCTGGTTATGAATTCCATGCCACCACTGATTCATAAGGTTAAATGTTAAGCTCTCATATTCGCATTATACATGCTTCCCCTTGGATTCATTTTTTGGGAATAGAAAAAAATGTATCACTGTAATACAGATGATCTGAGGCAACAATGTGATCTCATGAGAAGGTGTATGAATAGCATGCCACTATGACATTTCACGAACAATGTACGCCCCATTGTCGTTCACCTAGTTTAGCTAACCTGTGACGTGACAGTTTAACACCAAAACGACTAGTTAAGATTATAAAAATATGTTGCATATTGCAAAATCATCTTTGAAGGCCTTCTCTTCCTTAAATAATAAACTGAACAATATAAAAGTATAAAGAAAGTCTCTCTAAACCTGGTTAGTGTACCAGTTTGTATTTTGTAATATCCCTGTTGTTTTTATTAATGTTAAATCATTACAGCTGTTACTTCCAACATTTGAGCAGTTTGTTCCTCACTCAACATAGCACACTTATAATTATAATGACCTAAAGCTGATTTTATGAATAGATGTTGGGCTCTCCTGCAGTACACATGCAGGAACATGTTTTGGGCTCGAGTCTATATTGTGTAACTTTGGGTCTCCTCGTTTATGAGTTTCCAACTTTATATAAATGGCATTTCTACCTTAGATTTGTCAGCAATGTTGCCCCCACATTTAACACTTAACCCTGTCTCTTAGAAATATTGTTTGTGTACTTGTTTTCCCAATTATGTGACCACTTTCTAAAACGTCTGTCAAGATTTGCATACCCGCACGGCTAATGTTATGTTTACAATGACAAATGTATCTGCTGATGTAAATTAGTTTAATATAAATGAAAGTTCAAGGAAACAGTGAGAGCTCATCGCACTGCATATTACAATGCAAAGAGACACAAAACACAAGGAAATTATCACTCGTACACACGTATCCTGGGTGAAAGTCTTGTGTTTTTCCCGTAACTTCTTCCGGGACACAATTTCCACTCCCTTGCTTTAAAGCACTGTGTTTGGGGACTGACCAATCCACCCCGACCTCCTCCTTAAGTGGATATTGGCGAAGCTGCAGCCACAATCCAAGTGCCACCACAATCCAAGGAAATCTCTGAGGGGAGAAAGCACAAGAATCCTGAGGAAGAAGCTAAGTTAGTAACATGCAATGCACGCAGATTGAGAGAGAGAGGAGCTCCGTGTCATAAAAAGTCTCCCGACAGTGTATATAGAGATATTCCAAAGTTAAAGTTCCACTCAGCTTGATCTGGGACGTTTGGATCCATTTAAATTAACATAATTATCAGTATAGATGGCTGCACTGCAGTTGTAGCATGGCTGATTTGACCGGTGAAATGCAAGTGATGACAGGTTTGACAGCAAACTATTCCTAATCTCTAATAAGCGTAAATAATAAGGGTAAACATTCTTTTTTCTTCTCATAATAACTTATTTATCTTGTGATGACAAAGCAAATTTTCTCAAGAAAATGGTCTCAGCTTCCATGCAATGACGATCACAGGAGAAGGTTGTTCCAATATGAGAACAGTCACACATTCCATTCAATTCAATTTTATTTATAGTGTCAAATCACAACAGGAGTCATCTCAGGACAATTTACAAATAGAGTAGGTGTAGACCACACTCTATAATATAAAGACCCAACTATTTCCCATGAGCAAGCATTTGGTGCGATAGTGGCAAGGAAAAACTTCCCTTTTACAGGTAGAAACCTCGGACCCAGGCTCTTGGTGGGCGGCCGTCTGCTGTTGCCACTGAGACATAGAGACACTGATACAGATATACAGATATGGAGAAATATGATTAATCATAAATATTGCAACTGGTTTGATGAACACTGGCAATTATAGTACCAATGAAGATAATAGATCTATGACTAGAACTAATAGTTGTAGCAGTCTCTTCTCTTGTTCAGCACCTCGTCACAGGACGGCTGGAGGAAGAGAAGAAGAGGATATTCTGCAGCAGGTTTTGTTACAAACTTTCTTGTCATCTTCTGATTTTCCTTTACTGGAATGACAGTCAGTAGGCATCGTCTGTTCCTACACAAGTATCAGTAACATGTCTGTCTCTCTGCATTAAAGCTACCACCTTCACCATGAAGACACTGACTGTGTTTGCACTGGTTTGTGTCATGACGGCTCTGACTGGAGCTGCTGGTGAGTATTAAGTGTTACGGATGTATTTATTGCCAATAAACTGTAACAATCCAATCCAATAACAGCGGTGTCAAACTTCTTCCAGCTGTTCCAGAGGAAAAGGCCGATAAAGACCAAACAGGTGAGTAGATTTTAGATGTTCTCTTCGATGGATTGTACATTGTCGTGATGCTCTGCTGTGATTACTTCACCTACGCTTTGTGTTTATTGTGCATTTATAACATCTTCATACTATCAAAATAAATGGATTTCATATTGTAATATAAAAGTTCAACATAAAGAGACTTTAACTGGAACCTCCACACTACCCACTGAACTTTTTTCCTACAAATAGCTGATGTTAATCTGGTCAAGAGGTGGGCCAGAGGAGGATGCTACGGGGGTTGGTCTAGGTTCAATGACCGTTGTTTCTTCTACGATCCAAGACCCATGACCTGGGCTAAAGCTGAGGTAATGTTGGCGACATTAACCTCTACAACAAGTTCATTTTGTTTGGTCTGTCTGTCTGTCTCCTGTACTGTAGAAAAACTGTGAGTCACTGGGAGGAAACCTCGCGTCCGTTCGCAACATCATGGAGTACCACGAGCTTCAGAGGCTGATCATGACCAACAGTCATGAGTACAAAGAAACCTGGATTGGAGGCACTGATGCACAAGAGGTAATTTTGGCATCATTGCTCAAGTTGCAAATACTGCAAACCAAATATACATACTATTTATTATATATTATACTAAACTTACACTTATACTTTAAATTATATGCTTTGCTGTACTATACTATATATAAAAAATCTATATACGGTATACATACTATATTACTACATTTCACTGTATATTATATTTTATATTCTCTACTACATTATACCATATTATCATAAAGGGGCTGTACTCAAAATATTGAAAAATAGTGGGCTGAGATTGCCTCTGCACGGCTCTCATAGCCTCTTCCCCAAACTTGTCAAATACTGATGCTTTGTCAAGCAAAGCTAGGCAGCTTTATTTATAGAGCACATTTCAGCAACAAGGCCATTTAAAGTACTTTTCATGAAACATTAATGAGCAGATAAACAATCAAAAACATGTGTTAAAGAGAATATAAAAAACAGGTAAAATAGAATGAGACAGAAATGAAATACAAGAATAAAAGTTGCACTGCTGTGTAAGAAATGAACAATGACTTTTATTTTACTTTTTAAAAGACAGCATCATCCATGATTCAAATGAAGGGAGAGTTGCAGCAAACCTGCAGTTTTCTGGGAGTTAGTTCAAGTTATGTGCAGAATAAAAAATGTCCTTTGTCACAACTCTCGGCGTGTAAAACCAACCCTCTCGCACATGTGGCCCACATTTTTATAAAAACAAAATTTTATGAATCTGTCCTTGAGACACAGAGACACTGATACAGATATACAGATATGGAGAAATATGATTAATCATAAATATTGCAGCTGGTTTGATGAACAGTGGGAATTATAGTACCAATGAAGATATGACTAGAACTAATAGTTGTAGCAGTCTCTTCTCAGTTCCCTTTTTTTGAGAGATAAGCAGCTGAGATAAGTAGCTGTATTTAAGTGCTGGTCTTCCTCTTGTTCAGCACCTCGTCACAGGACGGCTGGAGGAAGAGAAGAAGAGGATATTCTGCAGCAGGTTTTGTTACAAACTTTCTTGTCATCTTCTGACTTTCCTTTACTGGACTCACAGTCAGTAGGCATCGTCTGTTCCTACACAAGTATCAGTAACATGTCTGTCTCTCTGTATTAAAGCTATCATCTTCACCATGAAGACACTGACTGTGTTTGCACTGGTTTGTGTCATGACGGCTCTGACTGGAGCTGCTGGTGAGTATTAAGTGTTACGGATGTATTTATTTGTCAATAATCTGTAACAATCCAATAAGTGCAATGTCATACTTCTTCCAGCTGTTCCAGAGGAAAAGGCCGATAAAGACCAAATAGGTGAGTAGATTTTAGATGTTCTCTTCGATGGATTGTACGTTGTTGTGATGCTCTGCTGCAATGACTTCACCTACGCTTTGTGTTTATTGTGCATTTATAACATCTTCATACTATCAAAATAAATGGATTTCATATTGTAATATAAAAGTTCCACATAAAGAGACTTTAACTGGAACCTCCACATTACCCACTGAACTTTTTTCCTACAAATAGCTGATGTTAATCTGGTCAAGAGGTGGGCCAGACGAGGATGCTACTGGGGTTGGTCTAGGTTCAATGGCCGTTGTTTCCGCTACGTTCCAAGACCCATGACCTGGGCTCAAGCTGAAGTAATACATTAACCTCTACAACAAGTTCATTTTGTTTGCATACACATGGACATTTGGTTTCTTGGCATCTTTTGCTGACTTGGTGTCGTCCTTTTTACTTTCTTTAACAACTCCTCTCTTTGTTGGTCTGTCTGTCTGTCTGTCTCCTGTACTGTAGAAAAACTGTGAGTCCCTGGGAGGAAACCTCGCGTCCGTTCGCAACATCATGGAGTACCACAATCTTCAGAGGCTGATCATGACCAACAGTCATGCGTACAAAGAAACCTGGATTGGAGGCACTGATGCACAAGAGGTAATTTTGGCATCATTGCTCAAGTTGCAAATACTGCAAACCAAATATACATACTATTTATTATATATTATACTAAACTTACACTTATACTTTAAATTATATGCTTTGCTGTACTATACTACATATATATATATATATATATATATATATATATATATATATATATATATATATATATATATATATATATATATATATATATATATATATATATATATATATATATATATATATATATATATATACATGCTATATACGGTATACATACTATATTACTACATTTCACTGTATATTATATTTTATATTCTATACTACATTATACCATATTATCATAAAGGGGCTGTACTCAAAATACTGAAAAATAGTGGGCTGAGATTGCCTCTACACGGCTCTCATAGCCTCTTCCCCAAACTTGTCAAATACTGACGCTTTGTCAAGCAAAGCTAGGCAGCTTTATTTATAGAGCACATTTCAGCAACAAGGCCATTTAAAGTACTTTTCATGAAACATTAATGAGCAGATAAACAATCAAAAACATGTGTTAAAGAGAATATAAAAACAGGTCAAATAGAATGAGACAGAAATGAAATACAAGAATAAAAGTTGCACTTCTGTGTAAGAAATGAACAATGACTTTTATTTTACTTTTTAAAAGACAGCATCATCCGTGATTCAAATGAAGGGAGAGTTGCAGCAAACCTGCAGTTTTCTGGGAGTTAGTTTAAGTTATGTGCAGAATAAAAAATGTCCTTTGTCACAACTCTCGGCGTGTAAAACCAACCCTCTCGCACATGTGACCCGCATTTTTATAAAAACAACATTTTATGAATCTGTCCTTATTTCTGTCCTTGAGCTGCAGTAACACCTGCATTTTCTCTCTGTGGATCAATAAAGGTTTATTTAAAAGATTTTAATTTCATGGCTTATTCAATTAATTTCTTTATTCCAGGAAAGGCAATGGTTCTGGAGCGATGGCACACCTTTCCACTACTCCAACTGGTGTCGTGGAGAGCCTAATAACCATGGGGGCAGGCAGAATTGTTTGCAAATAAATCATGGAGGTAAAACGACATATTGATTATCGTACAGTAGCAGTGATACAGCTCATATAACATATTGTCTCTTGAGCGAAAAAGTCTTCCTAAGTCAGATATAATTTGGTGTTATCAAATCAGTAGGTGGGCTAACCATAGACAGTATTACATCATTTACGTTTTTCGCAATGATCTGTATCCTATCATTGATCATAGTGTTACCTAACTGTACCCATCAAGAATAATTAGTTACATTTAACAGTTTATGTTTTTTGTTTATGTGTAGCATTCGCTGACTCACATTCACTGACTTGCCTTTTTTTGTACATGCAGCTCACAAATGCTGGGATGACTATCAGTGCAACTTTCAAAAACCGTCTGTCTGCGCCAAGAAAACCTGTTGATGCCTGGTCTGACATCATAACGTACCCGTAAAAAGCACAAACACTGGGGGAGGGGTGTTTGTGTTTCTGCCTTTAAATACATCTGTCTTTACTCCGTCAGTCTCACATCTGAGCTGAAGGATCTCATTTAAGTTTCATATCTTTATTTCTGTTCTATCGCTGTAACGCTACTTAAGGAAGGAAGCGACAGGTGACAATAAGGAGCTGGACTGTCTCTGAGGCTTTTTGCCTTCAATAAGAGCAGACTGAATGTGTTATGAAAAGATTGCTTTTAGCACAACCTGACATGTATTCTTTAGAGTGAACTCTTCTTTCTTGTCTTATGCAAAATTAAAAGCCTGAAGCATTAAAACAAACTGGTCTGTGTTTTATCTCCTGTTTAGATAAAAATGTCTCGATCTTTGGGGCTGAACGGACATATTTTAATGGTTTTCTATCGGCTGAAATAAAACCGATTTCTTTACTCTGCCCTTTGGTCCCCCTCAGGCTGCTATTGTTGGAACACAGCTCTCCTATACGAGCCTGCAGCACTTCACTGCATAAGCATGTAAAGACATTGAGGTTAGACAAATTCACAAACTCCGTAAACTCAGACGTGATCATTAGCAACGAGCAATGAACACAAGAGTCATGCATTCCACCATTGTTACACCTAAGACTTACGTAACTATTTTGCATGCATCACGTCTGAAAGCAATCGTCTCTACTTGTGACCAAAGATGACATTTAACATGTTGAGAAAAATATACAGCGTAACATTTTTTCAAAATCTGTGCTCAAGTAAGCCCAGAGAGCAGTGGCGTAGGCAGAAATAGTATTTTGGGCAGGCCAGTACAAAAGTGAGTGGGCAATTTTCAAAAAGACGAAGTAGCAAAAAGGACAAACTGAAAAAAAACAGCTACAATTTTACCTTCCAACATACTGCATTACAATGGCAATAGCAGTACTGTCTACAACATGCTCAACCAACAAAGCTCAGTCTAAAAAGTTTGTACACAACAATATAGACAAAAACCTGTCGATTTTAACCTATTCAGGCTAAAATATATTTGCACCGGCAGAACCAGCAGCATTGGCTCTGCACAGCACTGTTATGAAATTAACCATTTTAATGCACAAAGTGGCAACTAAACATGAACCCAAACAGCAGAGAAGGCGTTTACATTTTGCATGACATAGATCAGACAGAAATCGCACATGTAACATATCCTTTGTGCATTCATAACAGCATTGTTGCTTCAGAACTATGGTCAGATCATGAGCAGCAATGTGTAAAAATGAAAACGTTGTCGTAGGACTATAGCAAACACATGAACATCTAAATAAATGTTGATAGATCTAGCGTTATAGTTTTAAAAATATAAATATACAAAAAAGCAACCCAGCTTTCCTGGCCGAAATAGACCGAAATAATAACATTAAAAGCAATACATATAAACCATGATAAGATCTCGTGAATAATGTTGATTAAAACAACGGTTATTGGGCTAAAAATACCAATAATAAAACTGTCACAGATTTCGAGTTAAGGGGGCGTGTTTTTTCTTTCGTCGATATTTGACGGTGAGGGATTAACATGAATGTCTATCTGACGGACCCCCTCGTCAAAAAATAACGCAACGGGTACCCCCTGGCGTTGAAAATTAACACCAGGGTTCCTTGACCATGCGTCATACATTTGACGAGTAGGGAGTGAGACTGACTTTTCTTGTAATCTGTGTGTGTGTGTGTGTGTGTGTGTGTGTGTGTAGGACACAAATTGTCCACTATGTGTCATCATTGTGCCATGGGTTACATGGTGTATTTAAGCAGGAACCTTTTTTTGTCAGGTAACAGGTCACTCTTGCCTGCCTAATGATTCCTGTACATGCCAGTGAGACAATACACAAGTACCTTCAATAAACCGCTGCAATGATCTAATCTGTCTACTTTGTTTGTGATTGGGTTCTATCCCTGTTAGCCCGCACACACCAGCCATATAAAGTTGTTAATTAGCGAATTAGTTTGACATAGTTGATAACATTCAAACAACAGTTAAACACTTGAGAAATGTGTATCAGTGCTAATTTGGTTTGCATCGTAACCAGAGAACCATTATTCCATGGATTCAATGTATTTTGGAAAACTTCCCATCACACCAATCTTTTCTTCAGGTCCTTGCATCAACTACGAGCTTATCAGACGTCAGTATTCACCACCTGCTAAATTAGGAGCCAAGGACTGATTTCTACAAACAGCAGGAAACCAGCCCAATCAGCTACACATCAGCTCCAGCGTCTCACTGTAATTCAGTTTTCTTCCCCAAAGACCTCAGATTGTTGCCCTGTTCTGATATATACTAAAACATACAGAGAGGAACAAGAAGCCCGCCACATATGTGTTCGGGTTTCTTGTTGCTCCTCTGTCTGATCGTCAGGTGGCTCTACCTTTTAATGTTCAACCCACCACTGATGTCCTGTGGACATGCCAAGGCCATGTCATTTTCATAGGATTAATTATATGAACAAACACAGCAAGAAAGACTGACTCTTGTTTCAAAGTGTGTGTGTTAGGAGACTCACTTCAGCTGAGCTGGGGTTCTGTTTCATCACCTAGTGACTGATGAAAAAAATTTAACTTTTTAGTGTGTATGCAGCAACAATATTCTCAATCTGATTACATACAACATACAATAAATTAGTCTACATACAGTACTGTCTTGTTAAGGTTCCAACATATAACACAGACACAGAAAGTCAGAGGATTTGTCAAAGTAAGCAACATCTTTTAGTGAGAGCTGGAGTTTGGTCAGTGCACCGCTAAAGGACAAGTTCACATCAACATGCAAGTACCGAACTCCAAACTTGAGGTCTGATCTGACCATGAAATAAGGCTCACCTTAAATGCATGAATTAAATGCTGTATTTCAGCTATGATGGCCTATCAGCTTTGTACAGCAGTTGCCAGATATAGACGACCATGGTACCAAACCTGGCATCCTCACTGTAACAACAACAAGAGTTCAGGAATATGTTGCTTCATGTGACATATGCACATCAACAGTTCACTGTGAAAACTATTGAATATGGACAATCTGTATGTTTTTCTCTTGTCTTTACTAAACAAAGCATACAGATAGTTAAAACAAACCCTTTGATCCACAATACTGTTGTGTTATTTCCCTGCATGACTTGCAGATATACTCATGATTGTCTATTAACTAACAGCCTCGGTATCTTGTTACCCAGAAACATTTTGAAGAAGTAGAAGCTTCTGAAAACAACTTCAACAGAGAAGTTGAGGTTTCATCTAAGGCATAGTTACTGCCTTAAAAGGTTACTCTTTATGCAAAGTCATTATTAAAGAAAAAACACACATAAAGACACATAACTTTGGACATCTATACACACAATAAGACTCAACACTACTCATGACAAACACTGAGACGAAACATCACAGTAATTCCAAATGAATAATTGAATTCCAAACCTAATAAAGCAATACACATCCTCTAAATAAAAATATATATCAGGGATGGATAACTCTCTCCATACATTTCACATTTTTAGGAGCAAAACCAGGACTATGTTTCACTACTCCATTTCTTGTGTAAATAAATACAATCTTTACAACATTTCATTAAAGCTTGTTTCACAACTTTACTTTTAAAATCCTGGTTATGAATTCCATGCCACCACTGATTCATAAGGTTAAATGTTAAGCTCTCATATTCGCATTATACATGCTTCCCCTTGGATTCATTTTTTGGGAATAGAAAAAAATGTATCACTGTAATGCAGATGATCTGAGGCAACAATGTGATCTCATGAGAAGGTGTATGAATAGCATGCCACTATGACATTTCACGAACAATGTACGCCCCATTGTCGTTCACCTAGTTTAGCTAACCTGTGACGTGACAGTTTAAACACCAAAACGACTAGTTAAGATTATAAAAAATATTGTGTTTTGGGTTAAAACTGTCCCGGGACATGAACACTTCCTGGGATCCAGTGAGTGTTTAAATATGTTGAGGAACTCATTTTAATGATTAATCTGACAAAACATGAATGCGGCACAAATGCCCTACCTCACAATGTTAATGAAAGTGACAAATAATTAGTGTATACACCCCGTGATTCTATACCACAGAATTTAATGGGTTATTCTTTGACCCATGCTACACCCTTCTGGAGTTTCATGAAAATAGGGCCAGTAGTTTTTCTGTAATCCTGCTAACAAAGAAACTGAGGAGAACATAACCTTGGCAGAGGTATTATGAAAACTAAACTGAAGTAATCATGTTTGGCCCTTCTAAGAGCCACATGAAAGTGCAGCTGTAAGTGCTTTTTCAAATTTTTTTATTTATTTTTTTAATCCAATGTGCAGTCGGAAGAGACGTGTTTTTAGCCGTGTTTTAGATGTGGAAGCTTTCGTCTGTCCTCGACACTTCATTGAAATTTAACAAACAAGCAAGTGGTGTTGGAAGGGCAACTTTTATCAGCTAAGAGATTTTGCAAAATTAAAGCGGTTTTTATATCATCAGGACCTGGAAACCATTATCCCTGCGTTGATCACCTCTTGGCTTGATTATTGTAATTCGCTGTATATTAATGTTCTATAGCTTCGGCTGTAATTGTATCATGTTAGTTTTTAGTTTTTTAGTCATGCCTTCTCTTTATTTTCTTCTAACATTTAGTATTATTGTATAACACTGTTATGCACATTCTATTGCTTTAATCTTGTATAAGTGTATTGAGGCAGATCCTAACCTATCTGCCTCGACTGGAAACCACTTTGGGTCAGCTCCTGTTGTTTTTAAATTTGCTATATAGTATAGCTATATATAGCCAGTAGTTTTTCTGTAATAGTGCTAACACACAAACAGACAGACAGACAAACCGTGCAGAAAACAGAACCTCCTTGGCTGAGGTATTATGAAAAATAAACTAAAGTCATCATGTTAGGGCCTTCTAGCTCTGTCACTAACCTAACCAATGCGCTTAGGCCCAAACTTGCATAATGAAGTTAAAAATCTTGGTGGACACTTCATTGAATTTCAACAAACAAGGCAGTTGTGTTGTGAAGGGCAGAGTTTTTGCAAAATTAAAGCTGTTTTTAAGTCACCAGGACCTGGAAAGAATTATCAATGCATTGATTACCTCTTGGCTTAAATATTGTAATTTGCTGTATATTCATGTTCTATTACTTCAACTTTTTTTTTATCATGTTAGTTGTTTTTTAGTCATGCCTTCTCTTTATTTTCTTCTAACATTTTGTATTACTACCTTTAATGCACATTATATTTCTTTAATCTTGTATAAGTGTAATGAGGCATATCCTAATCCATCTGCCTCAACTGGAAATCGCTTTGAGTCAGATCCTGTTGTTTTTAAATATGCTATATAAATTAAACTGACCTGACTTTAAAGTATCTGTGTATAAAACTTAGTATAAAACAAAGTAATGCATCCTGTTTTTTAAACTTAATGGTTATCACCTTATCTACACTGTTCTATGTGAGCAGCAGTGTTGTGCAACACTTAAATATAAAACAGAAGTTGAAGAATTGTTGCATCAGAGCTATTCTATCTGTGCTGCACAATTTCGCCACTGTGTCACTGAAGTTGGTTTTACATATTGCAAAGTCATCACCGCGTTGGCATTCCATTGACTGCCATTCATTTTGACGTCACTTTGACAGTGAATAACTTTACATCTGAAGCGTTTAAAGACTTTATTTATCCATTGTTTATTTCTAAAGAAACACGACAATATATAAAAGGCTCCATTACTTTGTACCTCACGTTATGGCTCTGTAGCAGACGTTTTTGTAAAAATAGGCTAATGATTGTGTCATAACCACGAGACTTTCTGTCGCACAGTAGATAAATTACCGTATAGTACAGGAGAAGCTCGCAGGCAGTTTGGACTTACATTAGCCCGTGTGTTCCATAGTGTATTCTCGCTAGATAAGGTTATTTGTATTTTTACTAAGTGCTGAGATTCAGTACTTCCTCCAACACTGCTGCACACAACGGCCCGGTGGCCATATTCATCCGGGCTCAGCGCTCTTTCAGTCGTGACCCGTGCATGTGGCGCTGTCAGTAATTCACTAGCATATCTCTGAGCTGGCCGCTGAATAACGTCAGCTAACGTTTTTGTCACTATTTACGCTATGATGGAACTAAACCTGTCACTTGTAGTCACAGTAATAACGACCAATTTCACACAATGTTCTGACGTTCAGCAATTTTGTTGCTTAACTTTTTAATGTAGCCTAGAATGTGTAACTAAGTATCTTCATGTCTGTAGCTACTGTGGGGATGCCCACCCCAAGTCGGTGTGTCTGAGGAGAACCCGCTTCATGAAAGCTGAGCAGCTGAAATTAACCTGTCAACGTCCCTATGCTGGGATCATGCCCGGATTATCCATAAGGGCACATTCACAACCAGTGAGACAGGCTTTAACTAGCTTATTCATTTTTCGGTCCTTTTATTGTCGTTAGCTGTGATGCTAAAGCAGTTTTAGCTTTCCCATGATGCTTTAAAAGTTTTTGACCAATCAGATGAGTTGCTTTTAGGGCCTGTGAAATAAAGTCGGAAAAATACACATTTGACCGACCCACAATGCTGCAATATGTAGTATTGATTTTGGCTTTTTGAATTGATAGACATTTTGAATTGAGACATTTGAATATAGTGCTCACTGCTCATATGCCTACATGTATGTAGTTGGATAAGTTAGTAAATTACATTTGAGAAATCCCCTTGATTATGTCTGATATTTTTGCCAGGAGGACAGCACGGGTAAAGGGGGTGGTAAGGTATAGTGCCAGGGGCACCACATTGTCTTAATACGGGCCTGACTGGGACGGGCATTGTAAAAGCATTCAAACCGCTATTCGTGGATTATTTATGGCTGGTCTCCTTAAGGTTTCTTGTCAGTCTGTTGCATTTGCCTGCCGTGTTGTTCAGTTGTTGAATATGTTGTTACCTTAGACGCTGGATGTAGATCAGAGTTAAGTTTTGGTCTCTGCTCATGGGTAATTGGACTGGCATTTCCTTTTTCGTATGATTTTCTGGAATTGTTTCTAGCACTCAATTTGTATGGGAATGCTGCGGCTTCTGTAGGGTTTTTGGGGGGGTCTACAATAACAAGGGTTTGCAGGCGTTTGGCCGAAATAATTACTCACTTTACCAGCAGTGAATCTTCAACAACTTTACTGGAGTTATATCATATTGTTGTAGCCCTCGTTCTCTCGGGTACTCATTGGGCTGGGACACAATTCTGTTTTTCTGCGACAATGAAGCAACTATAAACATCAATGACAAGAAGTGCGCATCTGTCCATTCATTATAGATTCATGTGACGTCTAATATGGCTGGCATTTTGGGCAATTATAATTTCCATGCAGCTCATAGCATGATTTGAATAATCACGTAGCTGATTCTGTCTCGCTTTAATTTTCAGAATTCCATCTCCTGTGTTTGGAAGCAGCCCAATCAAAGCTGCAATGCCCCCTTTTAGCCAAACCATTCTAATTTTAAATAATCCACTTTAGTCTTATGCACATGCTGCTGCGCAGCGCATGCATGAGGGTCTGGCAAAATCTATGTTGCCAATGCATGACTCAGCTTGGTCTTATTTCATCACATTGTGTACTACTTTATCTGTAGCCGCTCTGCCTGTTAAAATATCGTATATATTGGTGCTTTTATTGTTCACTGCTTCGTGACTCGAAAAATGCAACTTTTTCCCATCAAAAGTAGGGTCGCTGGCATCCAATTCCATCTGCGCTGCCTGGATTGATCTGCTACCAGTATTCTGGAAATACTTCCATATGCCTTTGCTGAATGGCCTCAAAAGGGTCTCTCCCCGAAGCAATGCTAAATTTCTCCCTTTCACATTTCCTTTAGCAAAAGATATCACGATTGAGAAAGGGTGTTTTGGGCCTTGCACAGATCAAATGTTAGAAGGTAAGGCAGCTTCCTTTGTATAGCACATTTCAGCAACAGGGCAATTCAAGTGCTTTACATAAAAAAATAAATAAAAAATGTAAGAAACAGGAAGATGCGTTAGACAGTCATTCTCACAGCTTTCTTTGGTTTTCTGAGGGGTGGCGAATTTCTTCACGCATGTATTTCTGTGACCCAAATCATGATTCACCATTTCTGATGTTTCAATTTATGATCGCCATTTCACTTTGTTTTCTCAAACGCTCCAAGATGGATAGTAGGCCTAGTAGTAATAAGGTACGGTTGTTTATGTCTCTGAGTCTTTTGTCCTCTATCTTCCATGCTGACCTATTTGAGGAACCGTCCTCGTGCTGGTCCTCGGGAGCTCTGTTGTCACTTAGAAAGGAAACCAATGTCCAGTGCCTGGTTTACATCTCACCTATGCCTCCTCTACATTCTGCAGACTGCTTTCGGACCGCTATACAGCTCATTCCCTGCGCATAGGAGCCGCAAATGCTGCAGCGGCATCCACTCCGGTTTTCAACCCTAAAGGCCAGGGTGTGATGGACCTCTGCTGCATGGGAAAGTTCCCTTTTGACATGGCGTTCGCCCTATTCTCGATGATCAGAAGCTATGTGCTCAGCACCCTGATTGGTTGGACCAATGAACAATTGGCAATTTGTGCTTCATCTGCTATATTTTATCTCGTAAACACTCTTAACTAGGACATTCATTAGCTAAATTGGCTTAAAGGCAACTTAATTCCATACTCTTGTTTTATCACGAGAGGATTGCCAGGTATGGTCTGTTTGGGGGGAATAGTTTAGCTCTCCCAGTCTTAAACTGTGAGTGTTCCCTATGCTGCTGCTGTCCCCTTATTCACTGCTCTTTCATGGTGTCATGAAAGGTCAGGGGACTCCTCTGAACAGAGCCATACCGCCAAATTTAATTCATAATTTATTCAATAAATTCATAATTTATTCAATACATTTTTAAAGCTTTTATTGTCTGTGTTGTTCTTGACGTTATGGACCTGACAGAAATAATAAACTGAACAATATAAAAGTATAAAGAAAGTCTCTCTAAACCCGGTTAGTGTACCAGTTTGTATTTTATAATATTCCTGTTGTTTATATTAATATAAAATCATTACAGCTATTATTTCCAACATTTGAGCAGTTTGTTCCTCACTCAACATAGCACACTTATAATTATAATGACCTAAAGCTGATTTTATGAATAGATGTTGGGCTCTCCTGCAGTAAACATGCAGGAACTTTGCCTTTTTCAAGCAAAAGTGCATGTTTTGGGCTCGAGTCTATATTGTGTAACTTTGGGTCTCCTCGTTTAAGGGTTTCCAACTTTACAGAAATGACATTTCTACCTTACATTTGTCAGCAATGTTGCCCCAGCATTTAACCTTAAAGCCTGTCTCTTAGAAATGTTGTTTGTGTACTTGTACTTACTACATGGCTGATTCAACCAGGGAAATGCAAGTGACAACTGGTTTGACAGCAAAGTATTCCTAATCCATTCAATTCAATTTTATTTATAGTGTCAAATCACAACAGGAGTCAACTCAGGACACTATACAAATATAGTAGGTGTAGACCACACTCTATAATTTAGAAAGACCCAACTATTTCCCATGAGCAAACATTTGGTGCGATAGTGGCAAGGAAAAACTTCCTTTTTACAGGCAGAAAACTCGGACCCAGGCTCTTGGTGGGCGGCCGTCTGCTGCTGCCATTGAGACACAGAGACACTGATACAGATATACAGATATGGAGAAATATGATTAATCATAAATATTGCAGCTGGTTTGATGAACAGTGGGAATTATAGTACCAATGAAGATATGACTAGAACTAATAGTTGTAGCAGTCTCTTCTCAGTTCCCTTTTTTTGAGAGATAAGCAGCTGAGATAAGTAGCTGTATTTAAGTGCTGGTCTTCCTCTTGTTCAGCACCTCGTCACAGGACGGCTGGAGGAAGAGAAGAAGAGGATATTCTGCAGCAGGTTTTGTTACAAACTTTCTTGTCATCTTCTGATTTTCCTTTACTGGAATGACAGTCAGTAGGCATCGTCTGTTCCTACACAAGTATCAGTAACATGTCTGTCTCTCTGCATTAAAGCTACCACCTTCACCATGAAGACACTGACTGTGTTTGCACTGGTTTGTGTCATGACGGCTCTGACTGGAGCTGCTGGTGAGTATTAAGTGTTACGGATGTATTTATTGCCAATAAACTGTAACAATCCAATAAGTGCAATGTCATACTTCTTCCAGCTGTTCCAGAGGATAAGGCCGATAAAGACCAAACAGGTGAGTAGATTTTAGATGTTCTCTTCGATGGATTGTACGTTGTTGTGATGCTCTGCTGTGATTACTTCACCTACGCTTTGTGTTTATTGTGCATTTATAACATCTTCATACTATCAAAATAAATGGATTTCATATTGTAATATAAAAGTTCCACATAAAGAGACTTTAACTGGAACCTCCACATTACCCACTGAACTTTTTTCCTACAAATAGCTGATGTTAATCTGGTCAAGAGGTGGGCCAGACGAGGATGCTACTGGGGTTGGTCTAGGTTCAATGGCCGTTGTTTCCGCTACGTTCCAAGACGCATGACCTGGGCTCAAGCTGAGGTAATGTTGGCGACATTAACCTCTACAACAAGTTCATTTTGTTTGCATACACATGGACATTTGGTTTCTTGGCATCTTTTGCTGACTTGGTGTCGTCCTTTTTACTTTCTTTAACAACTCCTCTCTTTGTTGGTCTGTCTGTCTGTCTGTCTCCTGTACTGTAGAAAAACTGTGAGTCACTGGGAGGAAACCTCGCGTCCGTTCGTAACATCATGGAGTACCACAATCTTCAGAGGCTGATCATGACCAACAGTCATGCGTACAAAGAAACCTGGATTGGAGGCACTGATGCACAAGAGGTAATTTTGGCATCATTGCTCAAGTTGCCAATACTGCAAACCAAATATACATACTATTTATTATATATTATACTAAACTTACACTTATACTTTAAATTATATGCTTTGCTGTACTATACTACATATATATATATATACATGCTATATACGGTATACATACTATATTACTACATTTCACTGTATATTATATTTTATATTCTATACTACATTATACCATGTTATCATAAAGGGGCTGTACTCAAAATACTGAAAAATAGTGGGCTGAGATTGCCTCTACACGGCTCTCATAGCCTCTTCCCCAAACTTGTCAAATACTGACGCTTTGTCAAGCAAAGCTAGGCAGCTTTATTTATAGAGCACATTTCAGCAACAAGGCCATTTAAAGTACTTTTCATGAAACATTAATGAGCAGATAAACAGTCAAAAACATGTGTTAAAGAGAATATAAAAACAGGTCAAATAGAATGAGACAGAAATGAAATACAAGAATAAAAGTTGCACTGCTGTGTAAGAAATGAACAATGACTTTTATTTTACTTTTTAAAAGACAGCATCATCCGTGATTCAAATGAAGGGAGAGTTGCAGCAAACCTGCAGTTTTCTGGGAGTTAGTTCAAGTTATGTGCAGAATAAAAAATGTCCTTTGTCACAACTCTCGGCGTGTAAAACCAACCCTCTCGCACATGTGACCCGCATTTTTATAAAAACAACATTTTATGAATCTGTCCTTATTTCTGTCCTTGTCCTGCTGTAACACCTGCATTTTCTCTCTGGGGATCAATAAAGGTTTATTTAAAAGATTTTAATTTCATGGCTTATTCAATTAATTTCTTTATTCCAGGAAAGGCAATGGTTCTGGAGCGATGGCACACCTTTCCACTACTCCAACTGGTGTCGTGGAGAGCCTAATAACCATGGGGGCAGGCAGAATTGTTTGCAAATGAATTTTGGAGGTAAAATGACATCTTAATTATCGTACAGTAGCAGTGATACAGCTCATATAACATATTGTCTCTTGAGCGAAAAAGTCTTCCTAAGTCAGATATAATTTGGTGTTATCAAATCAGTAGGTGGGCTAACCATACACAGTATTACATCATTTACGTTTTTCGCAATGATCTGTATCCTATCATTGATCATAGTGTTACCTAACTGTACCCATCAAGAATAATTAGTTACATTTAACAGTTTAAGTTTTTGTTTATGTGTAGCATTCGGTGACTCACATTCGCTGACTCGCCTTTTTTTTTGTACATGCAGCTCACAAATGCTGGGATGACTTGCAGTGCTACTCTCAAAGACCGTCTGTCTGCGCCAAGAAAACCTGTTGATGCTTGGTCTGACATCATAACGTACCCGTAAAAAGCACAAACACTGGGGGAGGTGTGTTTGTGTTTCTGCCTTTAAATACATCTGTCTTTACTCCGTCAGTCTCACATCTGAGCTGAAGGATCTCATTTAAGTTTCATATCTTTATTTCTGTTCTATCGCTGTAACGCTACTTAAGGAAGGAAGCGACAGGTGACAATAAGGAGCTGGACTGTCTCTGAGGCTTTTTGCCTTCAATAAGAGCAGACTGAATGTGTTATGAAAAGATTGCTTTTAGCACAACCTGATATGTATTCTTTAGAGTGAACTCTTCTTTCTTGTCTTATGCAAAATTAAAAGCCTGAAGCATTAAAACAAACTGGTCTGTGTTTTATCTCCTGTTTAGATAAAAAAAAATGTGATCTTTGAGGCTGGATGGACATATTTTAATGGTTTTCTATCGGCTGAAATAAAACCGATTTCTTTACTCTGCCCTTTTGTCCCCCTCAGGCTGCTATTTTTGGAACACAGCTATCCTATACGAGCCTGCAGCACTTCACTGCATAAGCATGTAAAAACATTGAGGTTAGACAAATTCACAAACTCTGTAATCTCACACGTGATCATTAGCAACGAGCAATGAACACAAGAGTCATACATTCCACCAGTGTTACACCTAAGACTTATATGTGCAACTATTCTGCAATCTGCAATGTCTCACTCGTTACAGTCTATGGTCTCACCATAAGGCAGAAGTAGTAGACCAGAATCAAGCTCACTCCTGTAGCCAATCATGCTTTAAACTTAGGTTAGGACCTTCTACCTCATTAACATATGGACACAGAAATACAGAAATAAATAAATGTAGGTGGACAAAAATGTAGCTATAAAATTAAAGCATTAATTTTTTTATGTATTCTTTTATTTTTTTATTCATACATTTATTTCTGCATTTATATATTTATTCATGTATTTCATCATGTATTTATTCTTTTATTTATGTATTCATTCATTACTGCATATATGTATTAATTTATTTATTTTTATCTGTATTTATTTATTTATTTATTCCTGTATTTATTTATTTATATATTTATTTATTACTACATATATTTATTTATATCTGTATTTATTTATTCCTGTATTTATTTATATATTTATTTATTGAGACTTAAGTCATGTTCCGACCTCCATAGAAAAGAAGGGAAATCCAAAAAAACATAATAGGGGCTCTTTAACTTTTGAATATGAACAAAATCCATAGCCCCCCCCAAAAAGGGCCTTATGAAAGAACCAGTCACACATACAGATTGGTTCCTAAATAGCACGTACAAGAGATTTAAGAAAGCTAAGATTTTTCTCTTAAGAACAAACTAATTTTACAGGCAGACTAGACGTGCCATGAGTCATGTACACATTCACAAGAGTACAAACACTTTTTTGACTTACACCCTGTATTCGCACAGGACTAGTATTACTAGTATTACCAGGGGACTTAATGGGATTCACACAGGATAAGTGAAGTCCGTATTTTACTCAAATTTACTGACATTACCCTATGGATACGATTTCAAGGCTCTGTCAAAACATTCATTCGAAATCAGCAATGCAGTCATACAATCCCAAATCACAGAGATGCGGATTCACAGGTAACTAATATTATCACACAACCTCTGTGTTGGTGAAATATGGTAGGTAATTTGCAGTGGAATTTCTACTTGACAAATTACAGACATGGCATGGATTAAGATCACAGACGACTTTGTAATTATTACAAAGCACTAGAGGTCCCCAATACTAGTCCTGTTTGAATAGGGCTTAAATTCATTATGTTTACATTAACAATGGATCACATGACTACTTGTGTATGAAAGAGGTTGCTCATAGTGAAGAACCCACAGAAAAATACATACTACATTTTCTTCTGGCATACTAAATACCATGATAGTATAGGTATTGGAATTCTAGGATTGTATTTAATAACTTGAAATAATGGTGAAGGTGATAGCTTTAATGCAGAGAGACAGACATGTTACTGATACTTGTGTAGGGAACGGACGATGCGTACTGACTGCCAGTCCAGTAAAGGAAACTCAGAAGATGATAAGAAAGTTTGTAACAAAACCTGCTGCATAATATTCTTCTCTTCTTTTCTCTCAGCCGTCCTGTGACGGGGTGCTGAACAAGAGAAAGACCAGCACTTAAAAAAAAAAAAAAAAAAGGGAACTGAGAACGGATGACTTTTCTCATACACAGATATCAGACATAGTACACAGATATCAGACATAGTATTCTCAGATATCTGAACAACATTCTGCATTGATCATCATTGTACGGAAGCTGAGACCATTATCTTGTTAAAATTAGCAATGGTATCTCAAGATAATTAACTTATTATGAGAAGAAAGCAAAATATTGTTTACCCTTATTTATTTTGTATTAGAGATAAGGAATGCTTTGCTGTCAAACCAGCCGTCACTCGCATTTCCCTGGTCAAATCAGCCATGCTACAACTGTAATGCCGCCATCTATACTTACATTAATGTTAATTTAAATGCATTCAAACGTCCCAGATGAAGCTGAGGGGAACTTTTACTTTGGAATATCTCTAAAAAAAACTGCCGGGGGACTTCCTATGACAAACTGAGCTCCTCTCTCTCTCAATCAGTGTGCATTTGTGTCCCATTAATGCATGTTACTAACTTAGCTTTTCCCCCATGGTCATTGTGCTTTCTCGCCTCGCAGATTTCCTTGGATTGTGGTGGCACCTGGATTGTGGTAGCACCTGGATTGTGGCTGCTGGCGCGCCAATATCTGCTTAGGGACGCGTTTGGGGTGGTCAAGGGGTTCCTAAAACACAGGGCTTTCCAAGCCGCAGAGTGGAGTTTGTGTCCCGGAAGAAGTTAAGGGGAAAATACAACATTTTTCACACAGGAAAGGATACCGGTATTTTAACCCAAACCACAATCTTTTTTCTAATCTTAACTAGTCGTTTTGGATGGTCGCTGCATGACGCTCACCTTTTGTTGGCTAAACTCAAGGACTGCGACCGCTGAAACAACCGTCTCTTCACAGTACTCTGTACCCGGCTCACAGTCACGTTTTGTCGGCTTAAGCTCAGTTTATGGTAGTCGCGATGTTCCCGGCACGAGGTGTGCAAGCCATATATTGACGTCACCACGGCTGTCGTTTCAAGCGCGAAGGCTCTGCAAACTGTTACGGCGCGGGGTCATGCACCTCTGAATTTTTGTAACTACGCTCCCACAGCGGGCGCTGCGCTTTCAGGTCAACACATTCGGCTGGGAAGAGCAGCTTCGTCTGTACAAACATATGATTCTTCATGTGCACACCACAGAGCAGTGGTGTAGTCTACGTGATACGCAGGTTTACGCAGTATACCCACTAAGAAAGCTCCAGGATTTCCATATACCAACTTAAAAATGCCCAAGGACACGTAACAACATACTTTGCATTGTAATTTTGATATATTTTGAATTGTCATCTGTGTTTTTCTTCTTCACATAGGCTAAATAAAGGTATTTCCACCGCAAATTGGTGCATAAAAGTGTCAGAATGCAGGAAATGAAGTCGTTGATGCTCAAAACTCCCCCCATACCCACTACAATACATTAGACTATACCACTGCCACAGAGAGTCAGCTTTCCTTAACTTCCGCTCCCTTCTTCTCTACTACTTCTTGCTTATTCACAGATTATTTTGTTTGTACATCCTTTGGTGTTTTGGAGAGTAGTGCAACGACCAATGCGTTGCGCATAAACATCTCTGTGCATGCTCGTAGGGCGCACGCCATCTACGGAGGCCAGCGCACGGTGTCACGCTCAAATATACCCAACGCTTTAATGTAACATTAAAGAGTGTCAAACTGTCATGTGACCGGCCGTTACTTGGTCGCCTTAATTATGAAGGATATCATACAAATCGTGCATAAGGTTTTCATACTACATCATGCAGACAGGCTCATGAGAATGTGTTGATTAATGCCCTTTGTTGAAACCTTATTTTGAAAATTGGACTTCACAAGTTTAACCCTCCGCTAACTTGACCAAGTTCATCACCGTCAGCTTGATCTGGGCCTGATGAACATTATGAGTATTAAGAGGAAATTATCTTTTCTTTTCTTGAAATAACGCAAGAAAGGCCGTCCTCAGCTTCTGTACCATTGCACTTAGACACTGTAATGTTCCATTTAATGTAATTGAAAGGCATGCAGCAGCTGTGGGCAGTTATTCACGTGCAGATTACATATAGAGAGCTAAGCAGGTTGGTCAGCTGTTGGAAATCACAGGGTTCAGAGAGACTCTATTTATGTTTTTTATTGTTCCGTATAGGTTTCAAGGTAAAGAAGGCCTTAAAGGATAATTTTGCAATATGTAAAACCAACTTTAGTGACCCAGTGGAATTTGTGTAGCACAGATAGAATAACTCTGATGCAACAATTCCCCAACTTCTGTTTTATATTTAAATGTCACATAGAACGAGAGTAGATACAGTAAACAACCGTTTAGTGTAAAGAACAGAATGCATTACTTAGTTTCATAGCAAATATCATCATGGCTGAATCTCCAGAGATACTTTAAAGAAGGGCCAAACACGATTACTTCAGTTTAGTTTTCATAATACCTCCGCCAAGGTTATGTTCTCCTCAGTTTCTTTGTTAGCAGGATTACAGAAAAACTACTGGCCCAATTTTCATGAAACTCAAGAAGGGTGTAGCATGGGTCAAAGAGTAACTCATTAAATTCTGGTGGGGCGGATATACTAATTATTTTTCACTTTCGTTAACATTGTGAGGTAGGGCATTTGTGCTCCATTCATGTGGTGTTGGAATAATCATAAAAATGAGTTCCTCAACATTATTTCAACACTCATCGCACCCCAGGAAACCCGGGAGTGTTTCAACCCAAAACATAATCTTTTTTTCTAATCTTAACTAGTATTTTGGTACCTAAACTCAACTGACACAATCGTTGCATGACAACAAACTATTGTGGCTAAAATTAACTGTCACTGCTGCTGTCCTCTCACGGTGACCAGTACCCGCCTCACGGTCACCTTTTGTCAGCTAAACGTAAATTTCACATGACAGGTCGGCTAAACTATGTGAACGACAATGGGGTGTACATACATGTAGCTCGTGATCAGTGATTAGTGATCATATCATTAATAGTGTCATGCTATTCATACGCCTTCCCATGAGATCACGTTATTGACTCAGATCATCTGCATAAGAGTGATACAAAATGTTGTATTTCTCAGAAATGAAGCCAAGGGGAAGCATGTATAATGCAAATATGAGAGCCTTAAATTGAACCCCAGGAACCCAGAACAGTAAATTGTCAAACAGTGGTGGCATGGAATCCTTGACCAGGATTTTTGAAGTAAAATAGTAAAACAAGCATTAAAAAATGTTAAGATTGTATTTAGAAATGGAGTAGTGAAACATAGTCCTTTTGCTCCTTAAAATGTGAAATGTATGGAGAGAGTTATCCATCCCTGAAAGATATTTTTATTTAGAGGATGTGTATTGCTTTATTAGGTTTGGAATTGAATTATGAATTTGGAATTATTGTGTTGTTTCGTCTCAGTATTTGTCATGAGTAGTGTTGAGTCTTTGGATGTCCAATTATTTTTTTTCTTTAATAATGACTTGGCATAAAGAGTAACCTTTTAAGGCAGTAACAATGGCCTCTGATGAAACCTCAACTTCTCTGTTGAAGTTGTTTTCAGAAGCTTCTACTTCTTCAAAATGTTTTTGAGAAACGAGATACCAATAATAGATAGATATTCATGAGTATATCTGCAAGTCATGCGGGGAAACATATAACACAACAGTATTGTGCATCAAAGGGGTTTTTTTAGCTATCTATATGCTTTGTTTTTTAGATTGTCCATATTCAATAGTTTTCACAGTGAACCGTTGATGCATATGCATATGTCACATGCAACAACATATTCCTGAGCTCTTGTTGTTTTTACAGTGAGGATGCCAGGTTTGGTACCATGGTCGTCCACATCTGGCAACTGCTGTACAAAGTTGATAGGCCAATATAACTAAAATACAGCATTTAAATCACAAAATGGTCAATTGTTTATTTGACTATGACATGAAGTGATGCATCTGTCAATCAACTGTCCCTGCCTGTGTGTCTTTATTTATTTATATATTTATTTATTTATGTATTAATCAACAAGCCACTTGTAAAAGTGTCAAATAAAACTAATAAAAAAAAAATATTGATTATATCCTGCGAGCCGGGGCAGCTTTCAATTCACCATAATCACAGCAGAGGGCGCTCTTTGACAGGTCAGGAACAGCTCTCTCACTGCATCATTTCAGCATAACTCCTTCCTGTCTATAGACCTTGTAAGTTCAAGTTCAAGGGTCAAGTTCTGTGATCCACGCTTAGGTCCCTGATGTGAAAGCCCCCTTACTGTTTTATATTCCATTATATTTTTGATATATTTTGAATGTCATTTTTGTTTTCCTTCTCATAGGATAAATAAAAGTATTCCCACAATACATTGGTGCATAAAAGTGTATCAGAATGCAGGAAATGAAGTCTTTGATGCTCAAAATAACCCTTGGGGGAGGAAAGAGACTTCAGATACAGTATTAGGGGACCACTAAGGTCTATATAAAGAGACTTCAGATACAGTATTAGGGGACCACTAAGGCCTATATAAAAGAGACTTCAGATACAGTATTAGGGGACCACTAAGGTCTATATAAAAGAGACTTCAGATACAGTATTAGGGGACCACTAAGGTCTATATAAAAGAGACTTCAGATACAGTATTAGGGGACCACTAAGGCCTATATAAAAGAGACTTCAGATACAGTATTAGGGGACCACTAAGGTCTATATAAAGAGACTTCAGATACAGTATTAGGGGACCACTAAGGTCTATATAAAGAGACTTCAGATACAGTATTAGGGGACCACTAAGGCCTATATAAAAGAGACTTCAGATACAGTATTAGGGGACCACTAAGGCCTATATAAAGAGACTTCAGATACAGTATTAGGGGACCACTAAGGCCTATATAAAGAGACTTCAGATACAGTATTAGGGGACCACTAAGGTCTATATAAAGAGACTTCAGATAAAGTATTAGGGGACCACTAAGGCCTATATAAAAGAGACTTCAGATACAGTATTAGGGGACCACTAAGGTCTATATAAAGAGACTTCAGATACAGTATTAGGGGACCACTAAGGCCTATATAAAAGAGACTTCAGATACAGTATTAGGGGACCACTAAAGCCTATATAAAAGAGACTTCAGATACAGTATTAGGGGACCACTAAGGTCTATATAAAAGAGACTTCAGATACAGTATTAGGGGACCACTAAGGTCTATATAAAAGAGACTTCAGATACAGTATTAGGGGACCACTTAGGTCTATATAAAAGACTTCAGATACAGTATTAGGGGACCACTAAGGCCTATATAGAAGAGACTTCAGATACAGTATTAGGGGACCACTTAGGCCTATATAAAAGCATCCAAAAAGCAGCATGTTTTAGGACCTTTAAAACCCAAATTGAACTGAGTTTGGGCTGAATTAAATCTCACACACATAAATAAATTTAAAGTTTAGAGTTCATTTTCTAACCTCAGTGTCTAAACTTTACTTGCATACGCAGTGAAGTGCTGCACGTAAAGGCCATTCATGTTCCAACATTAGCAGGCTGAGGGGGACCAAAGGGCAGAGTAAAGAAATCGGTTTTATTTCAGCCGGTAAAAAACCATTAAAATATGTCCGATCATCCCCAAGGATCGAGACATTTCTATCTAAACAGGAGATAAAACACAGACCAGTTTGTTTTAATGCTTCAGGCTTTTAATTTTGCATAAGACAAGAAAGAAGAGTTCACTCTAAAGAATACATATCAGGTTGTGCTAAAAGCAATCTTTTCATAACACATTCAGTCTGCTCTTATTAAAGGCACAAGGCCTCAGAGACAGTCCAGCTCCTTATTGTCACCTGTCGCTTCCTTCCTTAAGTAGCGTTACAGCGATAGAACAGAAATCAAGATATGAGATTTAAATAAGACCGTTCAGCTCAGATGTGAGACTGACGGAGTGAAGACAGATGTATTTAAAGGCAGAAACCCAAACCAGAGTTTGTGCTTTTTACGGGGTACTTCACGTCATTGGGTCAGCCCAGGAATCATCAGATGTTCTTGGCGCAGATAGATGGAGATCGGCGGTTACATTGCAGGTCATCCCAGCACTTGTAACCTGCAAGTACAAAAAAAATAAAAAAATGATGTCAGCGAATGTTACACAAAAAACAACCTCAAACTGTTAACCGTGACCAATTATTACAGATATCACTATGGTCACTGACAAGATACAAATCATTGTCAAAACGTAAATGATGTAATACTGTGTATGGATAACCCACCTACTGATTTGATAAAACCAAAGGATATCTGACTCAGAAAGAGGTTTTCGCTCGAGATACAGTACATTATATCTGAGCTGTCTGACATTATTATTAGATAATTTCGTATTTTTTTATTTCACCTTTTACCAGGCTCACTGCTACAAAAAGCACTGTGTTGTTTTACCTTCATGATTCATGTCCAGACAATGCTGCTTGCCAAAACTGTTGTTAGGCTCTCCACGACACCATTTCACGTAGTTGAAAGGTGTACCGTCGCTCCAGAACCATTGCTTCTCCTGGAATCAAGAATAGAAGTGAATATGACATGGAATGAAAGGGTTTAAGTCAGGGGTGTCAAACTCATTTTAATTCATGGGCCACATCCCCCTAATTTGATCTCAAGTGGGCCGGACCAGTAAACCTCTCCAGAAAGATCAGAAACTTTATCTGCCACAGAGTTTCTTGTCAGCAAGTTGCTCCTGCTACGACAGCGTTCTAAGGCCATCGTAGGAAAGAAAGTAATGTTACGGACCCGGGAGAGAGGGGTAATATTCAGAGAATAAACTCCCTCCTGTTTTCCTCGGGTCAAATTTGACCCATTTTCAAAAGGTTACTATATCCGAAATTTGGGTTTCTTTCAACCAAATTGAAACCAAAAGCCAAAAACCCAAAAAACGTGGATGGTTCCATTCACAAGTAAAATAAATGATCATTTCACTACTTTCATTGAATTTGGGTGTTTTATTCAATTTTCATAGAATTTGAAATTTTTTTATAAAAGAACGCGAAAAAACTGACAAAAATGAAAAAACAGAAAAAAAAGTTGCATGGTCGACGGGAAGACAACACAAGTGTTAACGAACTCTGATATTAGATTGAGATTGAGATCAAAGTAATACATTTGGAATTGGAATTATTACTGGTAACACTTTACAATAAGGTACACAACAAATAGGTAGTTAATGATTAGTTACTGGTTTTGAAAGAGTAATGAATGATTACTTACTGTTTTTCAAAATGGTTTTTGCTGTTTTTTGAATGAGTAACGAACAAAAACAGTAACTACCCTTCTGAAAAACAGTAACTACCATTCTGAAAAACAGTAACTAATCATTCATTACTCTTTCAAAAAACAGTTACTATCCTTCTGAAAACAGTTACTATCCTTCTGAAAACAGTAACTATCCTTCTGAAAACAGTAACTATCCTTCTGAAAAACAGTAACTAATCATTTGTTACTCTTTCAAAAAACAGTAACTACCATTCTGAAAAACAGTAACTAATCATTCGTTACTCTTTCAAAAAACAGTTACTATCCTTCTGAAAACAGTAACTATCCTTCTGAAAAACAGTAACTAATCATTTGTTACTCTTTCAAAAAACAGTAACCACCCTTCTGAAAAACAGTAACTACCATTCTGAAAAACAGTAACTAATCATTCGTTACTCTTTCAAAAACAGTAACTAATCATTAATTACCTATTTTTTTTGTGTACCTTATTGTAAAGTGTTACCTTATTACTTCTCTGCAATCTTCACACTTTGCAAAGTCATCCAGTGGGCCTGATTGGACCCTTTGGCCGTATGCTTGACACCTCTGGTTTAAGTTGTTTTACTCAAGTAACTTAAAATGAGATGAGGTAAGATAAGCCTTCTTTGATCCCTGGAAATTTATGTTACAGAAACGTAATATTTGCAACTCATGCAACGATGAATAAAATACCTCTTGGGCGTCAGTTCCTCCAATCCACGTTTTTTTGTACACACGACTGGAGCTCATGAGACTCAGAAGCCTAAGGTACTCCAGGATGTTGTGAATGGACGCGAGGTGTCCACCCATGAACATGCAGTTTTTCTACAGTACAGGAGACAAACAAGCAGACAGACAGAGAGAGAGAGAGTTTTAAAGAAAGTAAGAAGGACAACACCAAGATGCCAAGTAACCGAATGCCCATGTGTATGCAAACTACATGAAGTTGTTGTAGAGGTTAAAGTCGCCAACATTACCTCAGCTGCAGCCCAGGTCATTGGTCTTGGAACGAAGCGGAAACAGCGTCCATTGTACCGAGTCCAGCCTCTGGAACAACGTCTTGTGGAACAAAATGTCCTCTTGGCCAGATTAATATCAGCTATTTGTAGGAACAAATAGTTTGGTTGGGTTGAAATCTCTTTTATTTAAAACTTATTATATTCAATCCATTTATTTTGATAGTATGACGACGTTATATTATAATACAACAAATCATAATATAACGCAATATAAAATAATATAAATTAACACAAAAAGGGCCCTCAGAGAGCGCTGTTTTCCACCAAAGCACGCCCCATCTCACAATGTCATGGAAGTGTGAATTTTCCCAGTTATTCAGATTATTTCAACACCACATGATTGCAGCACAAATGCCCTATTTTACAATGTTAATGTAATTTAATGTAATTCAGATCCACTTAAAAGTGTAATGGGTTCTTCCTTGGCTCATGCTACACCTTTCCACCAAGTTGCATAAAAATCGGGCTAGTAATCCTGCTGACAAACAGACAAACGGAGCTGAAAACCTATCCTCCCTGGCGGTAATAATGACATAAATTGATGTAGCACGATGCACGATGAAATAATATGACATAAAACAGTATGACAACATTTAAAGTACATAACATAAAACAACATTGACCGTAAAAATAAAATAAGTTACATAACGTCACTGTCGAGCACAAATCTTGTATGTCCATATTTTGTCATTCATTTTTTTTCATAAATCAATGCTTTTGGTCACCCTTTACGTCTGTCTGTGAGTATTAAAGTGAGTGTGAATGTGAGTAAAATTTCAAATGAGCCTTTTATAAATTTTGAAAAACAATGGTTTTTAAAATTTAGCAGCGATAAGTAGTTTTTTATCAGGAGAAACTGGTCATAGACACAAAGTGTAGCTGAAGTCATCACAGCAGAGCATCACGACAACGTACAATCTATCGAAGAGAACATCTTAAATCCATTCACCTGTTTGGTCTTCATCGGCCTTTTCCTCTGGAACAGCTGGAAGAAGTTTGATAATGCGTTATTGACTTGGATTCTTACAGTTTATTGGCAATAAATACATCCTTAATACCTAATACTCACCAGCAGCTCCAGTCAGAGCCGCCATGGCACAAACCAGTGCAAACACAGTCAGTGTCTTCATGGTGAAGATGATAGCTTTAATACAGAGAGACAGACATGTTACTGATACTTGCGTAGGGAACAGACTGTGCCTACTGACTGCCAGTCCAGTAAAGGAAAGTCAGAAGATGATATGAAAGTTTGTCACAAAACCTGCTGCAGTATTTCCTTCTCTTCCTTCCTCTCAGCCGTCCTGTGGGCGATGTACTGAACAAGAGGAAGACCAGCACTTAAATACCGCTTCTTATCTCATCATCTCTCAAAGGTGTGAACAGATGTGCGACTGTTCTCATACACAGAAACGTTTTCTCAGAAACTTGAACAACATACTGCTGCATGTGGTCATCGCTGTACGAAGCTGAGACCGTTATCTGGAGAAAACAAGCTTTGTTGCCTTAAGATAATTAAGTCATTATCACAAGAAAACCAAACTGTTATTACTTATGATCATTAGAGATTAGGAATGTCATGCAGCCAAACCAGCGATCAATCACATCTCCGTGTATAAATCAGTCGATGCTACAACTGCAATGTCGCCGTACGCTGACATTTATGTCAATTAAATTCATTCAAGCGTCCCAGATCGAGCAGACGGGAACTATTGCTTTGGAATATCTTTTCATTGATCTTGACATTGATTGACCGGCTCAAAGTCACCTATTCTTGGGTAACTGAACCACCAACTACCGCTGATACAACGGAGCACCATGCGGGGCACCATGCAGAGCACCATGCGGGGCACCATGCAGAGCACCATGCAGAGCACCATGCGGAGCACCATGCAGAGCACCATGCAGAGCACCATGCAGAGCACCATGCAGAGCACCATGCGGAGCACCGTAGCCAGTGTCGCAGAGCTTTGTAGTGGCTAAACACATCTACTAACTGCCCCCGATTTATCCGAGCTGCGACAAAGGTCAGTAGCGGCTTAAGCAACTGAAAATGAAAACTGTATAGTAGTAAATAATAGTATAAAAAAGTTAGGGTCATTATGCTTTACTGTAGACATTTGTAGTTAACTAAGGGGGCTTTCACACCTGAAATTTCCTAACCAACGTTTGGACCAATGTTCATGTTTTTGCATTTGATCTGGTAAGTTTTGGTTTCAGACTGCAGTTATGCAAGCGCACTAAAAAACTATACGTGACAAAACTACGTCCTGTCGTCATCGCATACGTGAGCCGCGTCTCCCTGTCCTCTCGTATCCTTTCTCTGTGTCGGAGTTTTTCCAGGTGACCGCTGCTCTCCCTGTGCTACCGTGGCTGTTTTTGTTTTGTTGTGTTGCTGAGAAGCAAGACACAGGAACTTTATGTGGGGTTTGAGGAGCTGCAGCATATTCAGAGACAAAGTGAAACCTACACTGTACATTTACTACCTCTTAACAAGTAAACTGCTAATGTATTCTCTGCTCTGATAGCTGACACCTGTCTGCTCTGAGCTCATTCACCATCTCTCTCTCTCTCTCTCTCTCTCTCTCTCTCTCTCTCTCTCTCTCTCTCTCTCTCTCTCTCTCTCGCTCTCTCTCCCTCTCTCTCTCTCTGTCTCTCTCTCTCACACACATAGGCCTACACACTAAGCACTGAACTACTCTTTAAAGGAGTTTCCCCGGTCTTCTAACACGAAGATAGCCTAACAAAGCTTCCTGTATTTGGTCCGAAAGTCCGAACCATCCAAAAAATGCTTTCACACTAGAAACGAACCGGACGATGGTTCAGTTTGATCCGACCGAGACTACCTCTTTTGCTCCGGACCGTGGTCCGGGGGAGGTTTCACACCTGTAATTTTGGTTCGGATCAAACTGAACAGTCCGAAAGTCCAGACCAAACGAGGTAGGTGTGAAAGCCCCCTAAGAAGGTAAAACCTTTTGTTTTTGCATGTACTAAGCGCTTCATTCGAGCACGGCTTTCTTGCTCACAAAATAGCTTAATTAAGCCCAGAAGTTTATCTCGTACATACAAGATAATATCTCCGAATTAGAAGATAAAAGATTATCATCTACGTAGGAGATCAACGTAGGTTTTGGCCAACAGTGCCTGCATTTTAGGGTTAGGGTTAAGGTTAGGGTTAGGTGCCTTGAAGTCCCTTGAACGGTCGCAGCGCTGCCTGGAAGGAGACGTTGGGGGCTTAAAACACCACTGAGCAAAGGTTTTCTCATTTTGCCTGGGTTTTGTCTCCTTCCATTGTAATTTGCAGTGTGTTAAGCTCTTTGGACCACTGTAGTTTCCACTGTTTCCTCGAAATATTTGATTCATATGCGTCTAATTTGCATCAGCAGATACATTTATCATCGTAGACTGCATATGAGCCGTGCGAAAAAACACATCTTGACGTGCGTAGCAACTGTAACTCGGGTGGTGTGGCTTTTAGAAAGTGGTCAATTGTGTTTCTTACCACAACGTAAATGGGAAAAACAAGTATATGAATAAACATGATTTCTAAGAGACAGGGTTAAAGGTTAATTGCTCTGGCAACATCGCTGACAAATGTAAGGTAGAAATGCCAAACATGCACATTTTCTTGAAAAAGGCAACGCGCCTGCAATGGTGCTGCAGCAAAGCCCAACATCCAGGGGAAATGAAATGTGATTTGCCCCGCCCCCTCGATCCATTGGGCTACAGTGCTGTCAATCTGATAATTGTGATTTCCATTGGATCAGAGTACTGTCACTGCCTGTTCTGCCAATCTTCCCAGCCCTTGTCACATGACCAATTAATGTTTCCATGACGACTATCCAAAATTCTGATAACATGGAACCAATTGTTTTTATTTTAAAAGTGTCAGACTGAGTCGGTATTGTATTCGGAAAATAAGTGAAACTAATAATGAATGTCATGTTTTATTTAGCAGAATAACATTATGTTGTTCCATATTATCCGTTATGTCCTATATTTCTAAGCAGATTTTCTATGCTGTATTTTGATATAACTCCACTTAAAAAATCCTGGAATCGCCCCTGCCAACATCTACTCATAAAATCTGCTTTAGGTCATTATAATTATAAGTGTGCTATGGTGAGTGAGGATTAAACTGCTCCGCTGTTGGAAGTAACAGCTGTATCTGTAAGGATTTTACATTAACCTGTTGGAGACTCGACCAGCTGAGGTACAGCGACACCGTCAGCTGGTTTGAGTCGAGTTGAAACGGGCCAGTTCAGACCACTGAAACTTTTCCTGCAACGTTCTGAAACTATTCTGTCTCGTTGCGAGTCTTTGGTCTGAACTGGGCTTTAGACGTGATGTTATTATGTTGAGCTTTTAATTGACAGGTTTGGAATTATCGTGTTGTTAGTTCTGAGTCTTATCGTGTGTATTGAAGTCAAAGGTTATGTGTCATTTTGTTTCTACAATAATGACTTGGCATTAAGTGAAATCTTTTTCACACAGTACCCTAAAACCTCAACTTCTCTGTTGAAGTTGTTTTCAGAAGCTTCTACTTCTTCAAAATGTTTTTAGGCAACAAGATACCAAGGGTGTTGGCTAATTGATATTCATGTGTAAATCTGCAAGTCATGTGGGAAAACATACAACACAACAGTATTGTGCATCGAAGGGTCCGTTTTAGCAGATTGTCCAAATTTAAAAATTTTCACAGTGAACCATTGATGTGCATATGTGCCACGCAGCAACATATTCCTGGCGTCTTGTTGTTTCATTGAGGTTGCCAGGTTTGGTGCCATGTAGTCTATATTGACGAAATTTTGTTTCCAGGATTGCTGCAGTGCAGCTGGTTTGCGCCGGACGTTCGCCATTTTTGGCCGGATGTCCGTCACCTTCCTCTTTCTTTGTGTTGGCGTTCTAACCTCCGGTGGATTTCTGAGGACTATGGTTAACTGCTCCTCAGATCTCTGCAGGGTAAATCCAGACAGCTAGCTAGACTATCTGTCCAATCTGAGTTTTCTGTTGCACGACTAAGGGCTCCTTCACACTGCCTGCGTGGCGTGAGCATGTCAGCTGCGTGGCGTGTCCGTTTTTATTTTGGCTCCCATGTTAACAGGTTAGAGTTTGCACACTGCCTGCATGACACGCACGTCTCGAAAACGCGTGCATGCTAGAAATAGGACCGACGCCTATTTTTCACGCGACACGCAAGCGTGTTGGAAGCGTTTCCAGGCAAAATAGAATACAAAAAGATGTTTTTATGTCATTTTGACACGAATACATTTAACAAATGACATTTTGATGTTTGAAAGTCTCTAGGTTTTGACATAAATGCAGATATAAATGTAATTTAAAATAATAATAATATTAATTGGATTCTGATAAAACAATAACATGGACTTTATTATCTCAGGAAAGTGAAAAACATAGTATAAGTACAAGTATAAAAACATATATTGAAATATGTTCAAACAAATGTACAAACAAAAATATTTACAAAATACAGTTGAAGAACACACTATTATTTCATTTTATCAGTGGTAAACATACATGTGTACAGACAAGGCTAGCAGCAGCGCCGCGTCAGACACATTTCTGGTGTGCAAAGACAGAAAACACCACGCAGCCGCCACACAACTGACACACAACAGAAACGCCACGCAGGCAGTGTGCAGGAGCCCTAAAACAACTTTTGAACGTACACATGTTAACCAAAACAAGTTCCTTGCCGAGGGTATTTTGCAGGGGCACCGTTGCTCCGTCCGGCGCTTAGCACCGCCCATGACGATTGTGATTGGTTTAAAAAAATGCCAATAAACCAGAGCACAGTTTTCTCCCATCCCGGACTGCTAGTGTGGACTAGCCAGACCTTCCTCCACAGCGCTGTGGAAGAGGGTCTGGCAGTGCGAGACTAGGTACCATGGTGCCTGTACAGAGGCCATAACCATGTGCTTAACGTTAACGAGTTTGGCAAGACAAGGCAATTCATTTATATAGCACAATTCAATTCAAAGTGCTTTACAAAAGTGTAGTCATACAATGCTAATAAAAAAGAAAATTACACAATCATAAAAACAAAACAAAAACCGTAGATTTAAAAGACTGGAAGCATAGAAGTGTAGGAATGACCATCTCCAAATTACCTTAGGGATAGCAATGGCAAACAAACGTTTTAAGCCTTGACTTAAAAGAACAGATCTCCAGGGTTGTGGAAGTTTATTCCACATCCAGTGTATAGGAACTGAAAGCTGTTTCTGCATGTTTGGTTCTGACCCAGATGGATCTTAGAGCTCTGGATGGCTTGTAAAACAGAGCAGAATATCACACATGTAATTTGGTTTCAAACCATTTGGTGCTTTGTACGTCAAATACAATATTTAGAAATCTTTTTTGTTATTCATAGGAAGCTGGTGCAAAGCTCTGAGAACAGGGGTGATGTGTTGGTACTTGACAATTGTATTGAGACAGACATGATGTGAACCTGTCCTTTAACGCTGCACTGACCAAAGTCCAGCTCTCACTAAAAGATGTTGCTAACATTAATAAAATCTGTGAGTTTCTGTGTCTGTGTGAGATGTTGGAACCTTGAAGACAAAACTGAGGTCCAGGTTGAAAAAACTAAATTACCCTTTAAAGTGACTAAAAGTTTACTAAGTTAGTGAGTTTCTCACACACATGAACAAGTCTGTCTTTCTTGTAGTGAGTTTCTCACACACATGAACAAGTCAGTCTTTCTCAAAAATAATCCTATGAAAATGAGCCCTTGGCATGTCCACAGGAGCAACAAGAAACCCGAACACATCGTGGTGAGCTTCTTTTTCTCTTGGTATGTTTTAGGATATCAGAACAGGGCAACGATCTTAAAGGTACACTGTGTAGGAATTTCTCCCATCTAGCGGTGAAATTGTATTTTGCATTCAAACGAATAGTGCTCTCTAGCACCTCGCTTTTTCAAATGGTTGTTGCAACTACAGTAGCCGTTATGTGTCACGTTGCCTTTTTAATTAATTTTTTGGCGACGATGATTCCATCTCCTGTGGCTTGGCATAAGTATGATCCTTCATTATAAACTAAAGTACAGTGCAGGCTTTCAAATTTGCCGGGGCAGTGACAAGCGTCTCTCACTGATCTCCTTCTCCGTTTCAGCTGGTTTCAGTCATGTGGCGGTGGCTGTGAACGAAAACGCGTTGTGGATTAGCTAGACAGGTAGACTAGTGCTTTATGTCCCTCTCAGCGATTATACTTTCCGAAATGGCAGAACGACATGGAAGCCTCCTTTGTCTTGCCCGTCCAATGTAAATACAGTTAAGAAATTCTTCGCTTACGAAGATAAGTCAGATCATTGGCAGAGGTCATTTTACACCAATGAGGACATATATATGAATGAAGTGTACCTTTAAGTCTTTGGGGGAAGATCTGAATTACAGTCAGACGCTGGAGCTGATGTGTGTGGCTGCTTGGGCTGGGTTCCTGTTGTATGTCGAAATCTATCCTGTATGTCAGGGGAAAAGTTTACATTTTATCAAGTTGGCTCCTCATTTCACAGGTGATCCAGTGAATGGTCAAGGACCTGAAGACAAGATAATATATTGCATAGTTAATCTACTACATGTTGTAAGGGGGTATATGTGTATTATGTATTAATTAGTGATCTTTGAGGTGTTTGTAGACCTTTTTTCACATCTAACTACGCAACAAATATTTCCGTAAATATCAAACTAGTTCTTTTAAACAGGGAGAGATATATTTAAAGTGACATAGTGTTTGATGTGATTAAATCTGAACGATGTGTCTTAGTGGCAGAATCTACAGACAGGGGTCCAAGAATTGACCCCTGGGATCCTCCACTAACTATATCAGCCTTTTCTAGTGAATTTCCCCAATGTGGGATGAATAAAGTATTATTATAAAGTATTATCTAAAGACAAATTCGGAAAAGACAGATAAATGATGGTATTTTGGTTGCCAAACAAATTAACATTGAGACACTTTTATTAAGTTGTGTTTGAATGTTATCAACCATGTCAAACTAACAAGTTTAGACGTTATATCTTAATTGTTTAATCTGCACTTAACTAATAAGACCACACCATAATTCTGTAAGTAGTAGTTTGAAATAACCAGAGAATACGGGAAAGACAGGGCAAGTAGTTGTATGTAGAAATCTGTCCTGTATGTCAGGGGAAAAGTTTGCACTTTATCAAGTTGGCTCCTCATTTCACAGGTGGTTCAGTGAATACTGACGCCTGATAGGCTCATGGTGGATACAAGGACCTGAAGATTGTTGTATGCCTGCTGCGTCCTCTTGTGGTTGAACAGAGGGCAGCTGTTCACGAGGAAGATGAAATAGTAAATTTCAGACTATGTAATCTGTAATGGGTGCACCATGTCACAGAGAGCCTGAGAAGCTTGTTCATCTAAGCACTTGAATGCAGTGTAGTTGTCAAATCTTGACACGTTCAGATCTCTCAGCACGTGACAATGATGTCATCTGGTTGGCCTTTTGCCCAATATTTTCTCTCCAATGGTTTAGTCACATACAGAATTGCCTGCGGCCATGAGGTAGCACAATAACTGAGGTTTGAAAAATTGTTGTGTGCATAAATATTGTGGCAGCGTCAAAGGTTAGACAGTCCGTAGTTAGTCAAAATGAATATAAGTTGGCTTTTATGGGTCTGTCTAAGTTTGTCAAATGTCAGTACAGCACATATGTAAAAGTACATTACACCACTGAAAAGCACACTTCTCCATCAAAACCTGAACCAGATCAACCGGTTTGTATTCAGATTGTCTCCTTACAGCTGCTGAATTTGTAAAGAAACTCAACAGAGGTTTTGAACATGTTTTAACCTGCAGTATGAAACATATAGGCCTGAAGTTACCAAGGACTGTTGGGTTTAGGTTTGCTTTTAATCACTGTTTGACACAGGGTGGGACACACGGAGGGATTTGTTACGAATAAAATACTGGGACAAACTAGATTTCAAAAAGGCGGCAGGATGTGTGAAATATCTACATTTATAACAGATAGTTCTTGAAAGGAAATGCAGTGCAATCAGGATGACATCAGGGGCTGAGATAGGACAGCAATTAGTTGATAAAGATATCATTTAAGAGTTCAGAAGTTGCAATGAATTTGGTCACAGATGATTCAGTTCATTGAGGATTGTGTTTATTAAGATAAACCGGAAGATTGGTTAATGTGCTTTTTAAATAACTGTAAAAGAAAGTATTTACTGTAAATAACACAGCTGTAGAAAATCCATGACTCACAGATTGCCACATTTCTTGTAGGACAGCCCTTTATGTTCATGTGACGTTCAAGTCAAGCCCAAATGGGAAGTTCTCTGTTTTTCGCTACACAGTTTGACTCAGCTGCTCTGCTGCTGACTGGCTGGATTATTTTACTCAAACTTTTCATGTTATTAATTCTTCCAGCAAACAGAAAACCCCAGTTTTAATGTTTTGGTGATGTATTATCGTCTGTTTCTACTCGCCGCTCTGCTGCCAAGTTGTTCCGGTATGTAAGAAGTTTATGTCGTCATTTTAAATGCAACGGTAGTCTTTAACAGGCTAATATACTGTAAATGTGTATAAGTGCGTGGTGGAATGTAACTAAGTACATTTACTCAAACTGTGTACACATGTGAGGTACAGTACTCAACTTGAGTCTGTTGGTTGGACAAAACAAACACATTTGTCACTTTTATTTTACAAGCCAAACAATGAATTAATGTAATTTTAATTGCTAGTTTAGTCTTTAAAAGGCTGCACGTGAATGTACGCCGTACGTTGCCATTGTAGCTGACATTGTACGGCTAATATAAATGGGTAGAAATCAGTGGTGGAATGTAACTAAGTAGGCCTACTTTTACTCAAATTATGTACAAATGAAATGTGAGGTAGGGCTACTTGATTTGGGTCTGTTGGTTGGACAAAACAAACTAATTTCTCACTATTCATTTTAAATGCAACAGGCTGCACGTGAATTTAAAAATGTATGTCTCATTGAAAAATGGTTAGAAATCACTTGTGGAATGTAACTAAGTACATTTCCTCAAGTGTTTTAAGGTACTTGTGTACTTGACTTTGTTTTTAATTATTATTTCTCACTATTTTTTTTTTCAAACCAAACAAACAATCAATTGATTAATTGAATTTTTATTAAAATAATCCAAAAATGACAATAATCATAATAGTTCATATCATGGCCGCAAGGAAAGGTTATTTTCATTGTTGATTATACTCTGGATGAATGGATTAGTTGTTTGGTCTCTAAAATTTCAGAAAATGGTGACAAATGATGATCAGTGTTTCCCCAAAAAGCCCAAGATGACGTCCTCAGATGTCTTGTTTTGTCCACAACTCAAAGATATTGAGTTTACTGTCACAGAGGAGAGAAGAAACTAGAAACATATTCACATTTAACAAGCTGGAAGCAGAGAAGTTTTACTTAAAAATGACAATGTTTTCTTCAGTCTGTTGGATATGATTTGTAGGTCGGGACGTGTCTGCAGCACCACAATACTTCATTCAGAATGGTTTGACACATATGTCGCCTTTAACAAATATTGGGCCCCCCTGCGATTTGGATATCACACTTGTCCATAATGTGATTTCCTTAAAATTGCGATTTAGTTGTGCAGCCCTATTTTTAATACTACATTATACTTGCATACTTTTACTGAAGGAACGTTTTCTGCTCATCACAGAGAACAATATTTAAATGAGTTTGCTCTGATTGGAAATAAACCCGGCTATCAGTGACATGTGAAGTGGCCTGCCGAGATAAAAACTGTGCGTGTGTTTACATTTCAAGTGTTGGAGTTTAACTAAGTAACTACATTTACTTAAGCACTGTACTCTTAGTTGACTAACACTTACATAATTCAGGATTTCCCCCAGTAAAGTTGTTTGCCGTGGTGGAAAGTGTCTTTTTTTTTTTCCGAGAGGGCAAGCATGAATGTAAAGCCCAATATTTTTTGTGATTACAGAGTCATGGTAGGAGTTGCGAAATTGAGATTCCACACAGATTCCATAGGGCTGCACATTAACTCAGTGCTAAAAGCTAACTGGTGATTTGAAAATATGACTAGTTCTAAGTTTACAACCGAGCCGTCCCACTGTAACTGAAACTGAAAACATCTTAAAAATACATTAATGAAATTTGACAGAGACTTAGGCCTGGTGGGGGCCAATTAAGGCCCGATGGGCCACCGGGCTTGCAAACACTGGGGGTAACCCTGTAATCTTTCTTCACGCCCCTTTAAAACCATCCATCCTCTCAGTCTAATATGTGTACCTGGTGCTCCTCAAAAGAGTGTCCTTTATCCTTTTAGATGTAAGTAAACTGCGGAGTCTTGACCTGAAGTGTTGGGCCATGCGTTTGTGTAACGGTTGTTTGGGTTCCCCAACACACGTCTGTGCATTTACTCATTGCATTGGACAACATACTAGACTGCTTTTCTTGTGTTTGGATCCAGTTTTTAGGGTGGATAAGTATCTGTCTTTGTGTGTTCTTAGGCATAGAAAACACCAGGATGTAATGTTTGTTAAAAATCTCCCTGATAAGAAGATGTTAACAAAATGTAGCCTAACCAACTAAAACTGCAATTTTGATGGCCTTTAAAGCATTCCTAGAAAACTGTCTCCTGCTTCCATGGAAAAAAGCCGGCTGGTGTTTCTCAGGAGTGTGGATGCCGTTAGGTGGTGCCTCCCATTATCATTAGCCAAAGAAATGGCTGAATCACTATTGATACCATTTCAGTTCATTTATAGTGTCAAATCATACCAGAAGTTAAGACCCAACAAGTCCCACCTGAACAAGCATTTGGTGCGACGGCGGCGAGGGAAAACTTCATGTTAACATGCAGAAACCTCAGACAGAACCTGGCTCTTGGTGGGCGGCCTTCTGCCTTGACCAGTTGGGTTTTATTTTAGAGCTGGGCGATATGGAAAAAAATCAAACATCACGATACTTTTGACCAATACAATGTCGATATTGCGGCGATATTGTTGGGTGGACTATTGGTGCTTATAGTCATTATATCCACTAATAATGTGGATATAATGACTAAGTGGGTAAAGGCAAATAATAAAACAGTTAGAACAGTCTGGTAAGTTCAGAAAATGACATCACTTTACTGTGATGCAGCCTGTAAAACCAGGAAAAGACAACAATTGTGTCACATCACGATAATACAATATCCAAAATTTAAGACCATAGCTGGCCTCATATATCGATGTTGATATAATATTGATAGTCCTACTTCCTTTTCACATGTTCACCCCAGTTTGGAGTTGCAGTCTTGTTCATACCATGGTGCCAGGGTGAATCTTAGCACATAAACAGTTAAACATGCTTCCACACCCCTGTCAGCCCAGTTCAGAGTCAGGAAAGTCCAACTGCGTAGGTGTTACGTAATTTGGAAGTGTGTAGATGTGAAGGAGATGTACAGAAAGATAGCATAACAACATAAGCAATGACTTAGTACTAATAGCAATGTGCAGCCTGAAACACTAGTATGATGCAAGATACATTTCAAGTATGTGTGTGCTTCATTTAGTTGTTAAATGTATTTTTTTTAAGTTTTATTTGATTAGGACAATGCACATTAATCAACATTTCTGTAAATGCACCAGTGTTAGCCAGTTGGCTAATTTTCAACTGTAGTCCTAATTACCTAGCATGCATGTCTTTATGGTGGGAAGAAACCAGGGAACCCGGAGGAAACCCACGCAAACACGGGGAGAACATGCAAACTCCACACAGAAAGGTCCAGAACGACCTGGATTCAAACCCAGAACCTTCTTGCTGTGAGGCAGAAGTGCTAACCACTGAGCCACCGTGCTGCCTTATGAAATGAATTTTGTCTTTCTAGATGACAATTTCAGAGCATTTGACCACCTAAAATGAAGTTGTCTTTGAGTTGTGACTGGTTCAAGAGTCTTTAATTTAAATAATTGTTAAAGGCCTGAAGGCTGCGGGGAAATCCTAACTCTTTGAAATGTCTCGGAGTTGTACTATTCCAACAGCCAGGTTTATTAAATACACAACTAATCTAAACTAAACAGCCCTGTGATGAATCCTATCTTCATCAGTGTTGTACTGTCAACACCACAGCTGTATTCTGGGATAGGAGAATAAAAGGCTCTGGATTGTGTGTATTTCTTTAAACCAATCACAATTTCCGGATGCAGCAACGGTGGCTCTGCAAAATAGTCTTGGGAAGGAACTTGTTTTGTTGGAACATTTGCACCCCGCAAAAGAAAACGCCACATACTATATTAAATGAAGTTAACTGTTGACACAATACAGTAACGTAATGTTATGCAGTCCCACCAATCGGTCCCAAAACGTCCCAGTTAGAGAGGGCAGGCTTGTTGCACGATTCAAATTGTCTTCAAAACTTGCCATTATCAGCGTTTAGCATGCTAGTTAGAAGGTTGTTGTTGTTGTCTACCGAAATGAAGGGAATTTGAGAATGGCAACACACAGACAGCAGGCCAGGAGGGGCAAAGCCTGACATCCGGCTTTATCCTGGAAATTGTACTTCAGTTGTTGATCCAGACGGTCAGTCTTTGTTGAGACAAATTTTTATGGTAGGCTAGACATTGAAAACAGCTCCCCTCTATAACACAATGGGCCCTATTTTAACGATCTGAAATGCAAGTATCAAACGTGAAACGCAAGTAGCTTTGTGGGCGGATCTCGGGTGCTGTTGCTATTATACCGGCGGGATAAATGACTCTTGCGCCCGTTTGGGCGTAACGTGCAATAAACCAATCAGAGCGTCATCTCACATTCCCTTTAAGAGCATGCGCGCTTGTTCCATGGCAACATTGCTATTATGATGGCAGATTTGCATGGCGCACGCCAGCGGGAGCTGTCCGGGATGCGGCAAAGTAATAAATGCCCGTCTTGATAGGGTGGCGATGTTGCTGTGGCCTCTCGGGCACATCTCCTCAAGTCTGGAGAGGATTGCTGCAGCCATGGAGCGTGGGCCTCCAAACGCACCACCTGCTCCTGTTGTGCCCCTTCCTCCTCCCCCCACTCCATCTCCGTCCACCCGCTCCACTAGGAGCGCATCGCGCTTTGCCACTCCAGGACCCTCAAGTGTCCAATCCCGCCATAGTGCAACATCACGTCTCCTTAAGTCCTCTAATATTTCCTCATTTATGTCATCAACTCATCCATGATTCATGGAAATGTTGTGTAAAACACAACAAGCCACAAAGAATGCTGCGACTTTTTGAGGACTGTGCTGTAAAGTGCCTCCTGACCTATCCAAACACCTGAAGCACATTTTCAGTAATATTTTTCTTTGTAATTATGTATGGTTTGCCAAAATGGGAACTGCTGCGTCCGTGTAGATGAGAGAAGCAAAGTGTATGCGCGTTGTGCACATGCTACATTACTGCCAAGCATGCGCCCCTAAAATAACATCTCAATAATGCGCCACTAACTTTAGACTAGCGCCACTGACTTTAGACTAGGTTTTTCCTGGTCTGTGGTGGAGTTGTTTCTGAAACTGAAAAGTAGCACCAGGGAACGTTTGCGCCTAAACACGCCTCCTCTTTTCGCTGAACCGCTCCCTGTAGCGCAAATACATTCCCTAATTTACCGATGTGCGTCTGTGGAGGGAAAAGTCCGCTGTGCGTCGGGTGCAAAATAGGAATGATACATGCGTCGGTGTACAAAGGCAATTGCGCTGAGTGCAAGATAGGGCCCAATAACCCAATGTGTAAAGTATGTCTTGAACTTCTTTATCTCTGTGTCTCCCCAGGAGAATCCTCGGTGGATGATCCAGCGGAGATGGTCCTGGCCTTTGCTGGCGGCGTTGTCCTTCTGCCGTGCAACTTCAGCATCCCCGCCAGCGGCGACTTCCCGACAGTGGAGTGGTCCAAGCAAGGCCTGCATCCCGACGTCGTCTTCTTGTACCGGTATGGCTACGAAACTCCTGAGGATAAGAATCCGGACTTCTGGTACAGGACGAGCCTCGTCGCAAAAGAGCAGAAGAACGGAAACTTCTCGTTAAGGATCTCCAACGTGCGGCCGTCCGATGCAGGGAAGTACCGATGCAAGAGGCTGGAGGGGGACGCCCCCCACGACGTTACAGCAGTGGAGCTTGTTGTGGGTACGTCCAGTCAAGTTTATTCATCTGGGGATGAAAACCCGTCGTCTGAAAAGTAACCAAAGCTGTCCAAACTTTTGGAGTAAAAAGTACAATATTTACCTCCTGAGATTTAGAGAAATACAAGTAGAAAGTAGCAGAACATGGATATACTCAGGTAAAGTATTTCAAATTTGTACTTGAGTAGGAGTACATTCCACCACTGAAAAGCACACTGTGTTAATTGTTATTAATTATATCAGGCTGATGTTCTTTGAGGACAACCCTGGTTGCCTGGAGATTTAGAAAACCAAACAAAACATCTACATTCATCTGTTTGTTTGGCCATTCATCTGCTGGTGTGGTGGTAGGAAAAGCACAGGTGTATTCAGAACCATTAATGATGGCTGCATTCCACTTAGGAGAGGTCCTGGTATTGTGCATGCTGACTCACTGAAATAGCTTACTGGGACACTTGATGGAATTGAGCCATCGTTACGGTTATCAATTTCAGCTGTGTTTTTTCTACTATGACAAGTCAAAATGTCTGCTGTGAAAAAGGTCAATCCTGGTGTTGTCCCAGTGTTTAGACAGGGACCGTTCTTCACTTCGGCTGATAAAACATTCAGTAGTTCATGTTAACAATGGAGATTCTCGGTGGAGTGCTTACTCCAAGATCCAATAGGCATGTCAAAATGACTGATGCCATTTTGTCCTCCTTAACTTGGGAACTTGAGATGTGCTACCTTTTCTTCACATTTTGGAACATTCTGTAGGTTAATTCAGATTCTGGTTCAATTTTAGATTTGTTAGATTGTTTCAATCATTTACTAAGAAACATCTGTAAACTAGTCGCTTTTCGGCGAAAATCGCTGTTTTGAATGGGAAAACGTCGGGTTTTCTTGGTGCCTTATTTAGGTGCCACTTAAATGCCTGCGCTTCTCTCTGATGCTCCAAAAACGGACGTTAGAGGGAACTGAAACATCGCCGCACGGGACGCTAGTTAACACTATATCGCCGCACGAGACGCTAGTTAACGCTACACTCGACAGCAGGTAACGTTAGCCTACCGTTAGCTAGCAGCTGGAGTAAACACGGTTAAAATGCTGACCGCTAAACGGTGTAGAAGTTTGTCTGTATTTCACTCTAGAGGATTCTAACACCAGACTGTAGCAGCCTCACCTCGCCAGCCTGCATTCAAAGTAATTGTAAAATACCCTTTTCCCATCCAGTGGTTTTTTTTGTCATTAACAGGAATTTACTGGTGAAATAAGTTATTGTTATTACATTTTTAATAAATCATTTAATTTTGACCCTGTGGCCTTAGCAATACACAAGCCGTTTTTTAACGTCGCCGTTTTGTGCTCCTATTTAGTTTTTTCAGATCAACTTTTTATTGTTTTATATTTTTGAACATACAGAACTACAACAACTATAACAACAAGGTGCTCTTTTTATATATAAATCTTTCAGTTCAGGCACCGTTTTAAAAGTATCGTTTTAGCACCGGGAAAATGTTGTGTTTTCCATTTATTTTAAGAGAGAGAGATGACGTGTCACCTTTTTCAGTCCTTCTGAGTTTGCAGGTATGAAGAAAACAAACGCCTGACATCCTTTGGTCCAAGTGTCTCAAATGCTGTTTTTTGTGTTTTTAAATCATTGTAATCTGAAACTCTTTCTGTTTTGGACTGTTGGTTAACTAAATCAAACAGTTTGAAGCTGTAACCTTGGGTTCTGGTGAATTGCGGCATTCGTTATATTTATTTACATTTTGCAGATTAAAACATTTAACGAGTTCTTTCAAAAGCACTTTCTAAAGATTATTAAATAATAAAAATTATACTGTAGGGGCAAATATATCATGTTTACACTGGGCATCTTAACAAGATGAAAGAACATTGAGCTGTGATTATGGGATCACAGTTATATTGAATCATATTTGATTACCCGTAAGAACTCTCAGGTATGTTTGTTCATAGCTCCACTTTGATCTTTAATTAAACGATATCTTGTCCTCAGTAGTTCCTGAAACTATAAGTAAAGCCAAGGGATTCACCCAAGCGTATCACAAGCCAAAACTGACAATACAAGATGTTACAGATTTACTATCCAACATGGCCGGGTGTGGTAGCTGTAATTAGTAATAATTACCTGCCTGTGTCCACGCACATGGTAAGGGAGTGTCATAAACAAGCCTGGCAATAAAAACGGTTAGAGATTAATAACCATTCCAACATGGCTGGGCATGGTAGGCGTATATTATAATTATGAATGGTTGAAACGCCCTTGGAAGTCCTGCGTCCACACTTCAAATGTTTAAATGATGATTTAAAGCAGCCATATTATGCTCATTTTCAGGTTCATAATTGTATTTTAAGGTTGTACCAGAATAGGTTTACATGGTTTAATTTTCAAAAAACACCATATTTTTGTTGTACTGCACCGCTCTCTCTCACTGCTGCAGATCCTCTTTCAGCTGGTCTCTGTTTTAGCTACAGAGTGAGACCGCTTTTCTTCTTCTTCTGTACTATCTTTGATTGCACTGCACATGTGCAGTAGCTCAGATGTAGATCATGTCAGCTAGCTAGCTCCATAGACCGTAAAAGAAAGGCTGTTTCTACAACTTTGGTCAGTTACAAGGCAGGATTAGCTGGGAGACTTCTAAATGAGGGCGCACATGGAAGTAGTTCTTTTGTAGATTATGGTGAACTTGTGTGTGTTGTAGCAGTGCTTTGCTATTGAGAACAAGGTAGCATGCTAGCGTTAGCATTAGCATGCTAACGCTACGAGCTAATGGTTGCGGTTAGCCTGCTTGTTTCGGCTTGTGACGTCACAAGCCGTGCCGATTTTGAACAGCTCACCCAGAGACTGAAGGCAGGACACATTCAGAAACCGTATCTCACTCTAAACAGCATGGGTGGATTTTTTTCAAAGTTTGTATGTGTGTGGAAGCACCAGAGACACAACATAACACCCCAAATCCCAGAAAAAGTGATTTTTTCATAATATGGGCACTTTAATGTCTCACAGAGCCAGAGAGATTAAATGGCTTTAATAAGTATTGTCCCCATTAATATGTAATGAGCGTTTGATGGAACATTCAAAGGTCACACGTTGTAATATAGGCAGTCTTGTGAAAATCTATGCCAAATTGACAATTTGCTTAAAGGTTTTTGGAGTTGAGAAGCTCCATGAAGGAAGAGAGAGAGATACCCGTTTCTCTTCGGGAGACTTGTTTAAATTGTGAAAAATAGGCTATATACATTAGATTTAGTATTTAGTTCATACTTTTTTTGGTGTATTTGTTTTCTGATTTTAACGCTATAAAGACCATTGCCGTGCTTGCATCACTCCCTTACCCCTCCTACCAGTCCTTATGGCCACTTGGCCAGTGTGAATTCAAATGGTAAAAACGGTTTTGAGGGAGAGTAGTTAGTAGATCTGCTTAGAAGTGGACTTTTCCTTTAACTACGTTACTGTAACTACTTGGTCGGAAAGCGGCTATTGTTTTCAGCTGTCCTGTCAAATAAAGGCCTAAGAATGCCCAAAAGATAATCTTAAAAAAAGGTCACACATTGTGTAATTCCTGTTTTTTATAGTTGCCGTTTCTGAGCCAAAACTCTCGGTGACGTCAGCTGAGGGCAGAGGCGTGACTCTGCAGTGCGAGGCCAACTGCTGGCTGCCAGAGCCGCAGATCAACTTTCTGGATGAACAGGGAAAATACATCCGTGCCGAAGAACCCAAAAGAGATGAAGGTGCCCGTGAATGTTTCACTGTGACACGAAGAGTGACTCTCCAGGACGCTGCTGCCAACAGGTTCACATTTCAAACTTAAATTCAGACTCTACAAAAGGCCTGTTTGGTTCCACTTTTAGTAATTTATTTAAAAAAACCTGTCTTTTCCTCACAGGGTCACCTGCAGAGTTCACCAGCCGGAGACCAACCAGACCAGGGAAACGCAGATTATCATACCAGGTACACTGCCGCTGGAACTCTCTGTATGGCTGGATTGCCAAACACCGTGAGGTTTATAATATTTGATAAAATATGTCAGAAAATTGACTCACGTCAGCGTCTTGTTCATTATCCTTTCAGTTGACGGAGGGCGGTCCTGCTTTCTGACGGCTGCCACCTCTGTCGGAGTGACCGTTTTACTTCTGTCGGCTCCATTATGTGGGTTAGCTGTCTGTCTGTGGAAGAGATGTGGCAAATCTGGTAAGTCACGAACACTGACACGGTACTGCATTTGGCCTACAGAATCACTCCTCAATTAGAAAAAGCACTAAAAGTGCAAATCTATTTTGCATGGAGTTTGACTAGCTGTGTGCTCTCTGTGTGTGTCAGGTTTTAGTGTTTAAAACCACAAATCATTGAACGTTATTTGAGGTTAAGATAGGTAAACTTTATTATCCCCTAGGGGGGGCATTTGGTTTCACAGACAGCAGAGAATAAATGACAAAATGACATGCATACAGGTGTGCACAAAGTTTGCAACATTGGCTAACCTGCAGTTTTGTTTTAAACATCACTGCCAGCATGGTGGTTCAGTGGTTAGCACTGTGGCCTCACAGCAAGAAGGTTCTGGGTTCTGGGTTCAACTCCATGTCGTTCCAGGCCTTTCTGTGTGGAGTTTGTATGTTCTCCCCATGTTTGTGTGGGTTTCCTCTGGGTGCACCGGTTTCCCCCACCATCAAAAAACATGGACTAGCTTGAGGCTAATCAAGGCACTGGCTCAGATCTGGAGTTGGTCCCCGGGTTGGCTGTAAATGGCTGCCTACTGCTCCCTTAAGGGATTGGTTAAATGCAGAGAATGAATTCTGCTACATGTATGTGTATGTGACAAAAAAGTACCTTTACCTTACCTTCATTTCTTCCCCCTTTCTCACTTCTTTTTTTGCGTTGTCACCGTGTTCCCAGATCTCAGCGATAAACTTGGCGAGTACAACACTTTTGTAACCAATCGTTAGACTGTGGTTAAACCAGAGAGATATGATGAACCGGAATAGTTTTTTTTAATAAAAGATTAGTTTGGGTATTGACTAGGGCTGTGCAATAATTGAAACTTCAATGGCAATTACAATTCCGGCTCAAAAACAGAGTAATCGAGAAAACCGATTATTCTGCACATTAGGTTTTGCAAGTAAACTCTTAGTTTGTCTCGTGTTATGAATGGAGGGGAAAAACATGTTGAAACGGGAAAAGTATTAAAGGAAATATCACAGTTCATGGTGTTTTCATTGTTGATTCAAGTGTTTTTTTTTACTTGAATACATGCAACATCTTTCCAAAAAAACAATGAGCAATCGTGTTAAATAATCGCAATTTCAATATTGAGGGGACAGCGCAAATTCATTAAACGTCTGATTTTACGTGCCCGAGATAGCCAAAAGGCTATTTTTTAATCTGTAGTCCCCTGTCCTCGGTGTTAAAAAGGGCTTTTTAAAATACAAATAAACAAGAAAGACAACACAAGCAGAGCAGAGGTTGATGCAAAACGAGACACAGCACAGAACCGGAATAGTCCTTCAATCAAAGTCATCATCTGCATATTAACGGTGCATATTTTTCTTTTTTGTATTCACACAGCGGAGGGACAAAAATTCCCAGTGACCAGACAGTCGTCGGACCAAAGCGCAGTAAGTGGCAGCTCTGAGAATCAGTTGCTGCTGCACTACGTTGTGACAGAGAAGGTCGACTGCGTCGTTGAGAAGCTGATGATAGAGGACCTCAAGACGAAGCTTCGTGAGAAAGAAGATACAATCCGTCAGCTACAGAGCGAAAACAAATCTCATCTAAGTCCGGTTGTTTGCCAGCCCGACCAGCCGATGCTCCTCCACAGTCATGCAGATTTTGCCGACAGCAGCCCTCCAAAATCTATCGAAGTACCGCAGAAAAAGACCCCAAAGCCTGGCATTATGCGGCAGAACAGTGATCCGTCACCCCAGGCCCCGGTCTACAGGTTCCGTCGGAGGAACAGCAGCCCGGCTCTTTTGAACTTCTTGACCAGTTCTTCTGCAGTCAGCGCTTCGAAGATGAAGCTCTCCAGCATCGGCCGTTCAAAGAGTGAAACTCGTGAACCGCCTCTTCCATTCGCCAAGCCTCAGCGCCGACATTCCTCGGTGTTTCCTCCGTCTAATAACCGCTTCAAACTCCTGGCAGATTTAACAGAAGAGCCATAATAATGCCGTCCTTGCACCAAACAACTTTTCAAGCGATTCCAGTATCGGCAGAACGGATATTTGCTAACTTTCCCTTAAGTTACCAGCTAACGCTAGCGGTTATGAGGTGGTGTCAGACTTTAGTCTTTTCAAAGTCTATTCTAAGTTTTCCAGTGCATGGTAGGCATTAAGGCCCTGACACACCAACCCGACAGCTGACCGTCAGCAGAAAAGGCTGTCGGACTGATCATTCGGCTCCCGTCGGTCCAAAAAGTGCCTCGGAATCCACCAAAGCTACGCCGACTTGAGCGTACGTTCTGCACATGCGCAAGACGTAATACGTCTCTATAACGGCAGGCGGCGCTAATCTGTATTGTCGGCCAAAAAATTAAAAGCGGAAATGACGAACGTGTCATGTGGGTCTGGCTTCTCCTGAATTTCAAAGCCAACCATAATGACGGATCATTCGGAATACGATCTCGTATTTTACGAAAATAGTTCACCGAAACATGTTTCTGAAAACATTTTAAGTGAGAAATAGGCCATACAATTGCTGAATCTGTCTTTTTTTTTATCAACAAAGGTCAGTTTGAAAGATTTTCGTCAGATTTTGAGAGGCTTAGTCACGCTCATCCTGCTCGTCATTTCCGGTAAGTGCACTGATTCGCTAGTCAAGGGCTAGCACTCCACCAATCAGATTGGTCATTGAGTCCCTGCCCACTGGCCGATTCAACAAGTCAAATCGGCCCAAATTAAAGCCGACGGCTCCTCCGACTGACGACGGCACGGAACACACCAAACAGACTCGAGTCACTGACTTTGCCAGACTGTCCGACGGCCGATAATCAGGTTGGTGTGTCCGCGCCTTTTAAGAGCACTAGGGCTGGGTATCGTTCCAAAATTTTTGATACCATTACATTGCATTTAATTTAGCTGACGCTTTTATCCAAAGCGACTTCCAATTAAGTGCTTTCAACCCCGAAGGTGCAAACTCCAGACAACAAGTAGTAAGTGCAAGTACATTAGCTTTAAATAAGCAAAACTACAAAGAGCCATACGAAAGTGCAGCTTCAAGAAATATATATACTTTTTTTTTTTTCTTGTTTATCCGAGGTGTAGTCGGAAGAGATGTGTTTTTAGCCTTCCAATACCGTGACTTCGCCACTAGTTCTTAAATGATACCTTCTTTCGATACCAATTTACCAATACCAATAGTCAAAGTCAAGTTGAGTCATTTATCAATGTAAGTCAAGCAAGTGTCAACGCCTCAAATTGGCGACCCGAGTCAAGTCGTGCGACTCGAGTCCCCCACCCCTGTAACTGGTTTTACAACAACTGTTCTACATCAACACTTAATACTAAGAACAATTCAGAAACTAGTTAACGTGAAAGACCCAAATGCAGGCACATAAAGCATGTTTACTCTTTACTAGTCTTGCATTGCCAGCTCTATCTCCACAGCACTGTGGAGTAAGGTCTGGCTACACCACAGATGCATTCTGGGATAGGAGGAAAACAAATGCTCTGCATTTGCATTTCTTTAAACCAATCACAATCGTCTTGGACGGCACTACGCTCCAAAGGGAGGGTTGTCTCAGGCACAGTGAGTTAAGGAAACGGGTGTTCATGTCCTGGAGGAAGTTAAGGAGAAAACACAAGACTTCCACCCAGGAACCAGGTGTTCATGTCCTGGAGGAAGTTAAGGAGAAAACATACCAATACCAATTTTATGAAACAAAAAGAAACTACAACACTACAGCTACACTACACTACAAATCGTTTTAGATATTTCTCAGCCCCTACTACGTGAGCCCCGTCTGCCTGCCTCTACGACGTGTAACGTTAGACAGCCAATCGCAACAGTCGAGTTCCTCCCTACATCTCTGACTTGATACAGCTTCATACTCCCACCCGTAGTATTAGGTCATTAGGTCAGAGGCTATTAGTGGTTCCCAGCACCCATTTTAACACTAAAGGGGATCAATCATTCCAAGCAGTGGCTCCTAGGCTGTGGAATGACTAGCCTCCCTCTCTACGTTGTGTGAATTCTGTTGAATATTTTAAAAAGCAATTGAAGACTCTGCTATTCAAGCAGGCTTTTAGGTAGTCGAGGGGATTTTATGGTTGTTTGTTTTGTTGTTTAGCATTTGGAAAATGAGTTGGGTTTTTTTTTACATTAAAGCATGTAAATATGTTCTAGTAGTGTAAAAACTACTGGAAACTAGGCCGCTGTAGGATGTCCGGGCTACACACATCTCTTCAAGAAGTCTGAAAACGGGGAAAAGAACGATGAACAACAATTTACAGCCGTTGCATTCTGTCCTCTTCAGCTGTCAGAGCGCGAGTGATTGACAAGAGGGCTCTCGACACCGATTGGTCAAGTGTCTTGTTACGGAGCGATTGTTACGGCCTTTTCCTACAAGTAGGAACCCAAAATACAAGTATGAACCTGAGAATGAGAATGATATGGGACCGTTAAAAAATATTTTGCATATTGTAATGTTTTACAATAAGATGTATGGGGTTGTATGTAATGAAGTAGTCTTAATGTCATTTCTGTACAAATTATGTAAATAGGATTTTCAAAATTTTAAAAAAAAATGTCTTGCAATGAGTCAGATTGGGAAACTATCTGGTCATCTTTTGTTTCAGTGTTTGTGTCTTCTGGGAAAAGTAGCAAAAACATGAACACAACGTAATAAGTTCACTCTCGTTTCAGGTTGTTGTTGTTGTTGAACAGGAGTCTGGGAAATGTAGGAGAACTTGACTTGCAACTTTTTTTTTTTCTTTTCAAAGCTACATTAATAAATATATTCATATTAACAATGGGAAACAATGTGTATGTACACTACCGGTCAAAAGTGTGGGGTCACTTAGAAATGTCCATTCCACTCCATTATAGACACAATACCAGCTGAGATCAGTTGCATTGTTTTTTTAATCAGGGCAGCAGTTTTCAGATTACATTATGTGCTTACATTTCTAAGTGACCCCAAACTTTTGACCGGTACTGTATGTAAGTTTGTAGTGTTTACAGCTTGTTGTGCCACACCAAAAGTTGCCAAAAAAAATCTATGAATGCAAAGTCTTATGGGTTACTCTTTACTTGAAGGTATCTACATAAGAGTGAAATGTCCTAAATGTGTCATAAACATTATAAACAAGTCAAACATTTATGACCTAACGCTTCTTTTAGTAAGTGTCATTCGGTTTTTGTCTTGACAAGTTAGGGTTAGAGTTAGGTTTGGGTTAAAACGCAACGCGTATAAAACTGTTGTGCCATCGCCCTAATTTTAACATACACTTGTTGCTTGATTCTTAAATATAGTGCATTTCTTGTCTCCCCCACATACAATCATCACAACATTTCTCATGACGAAATCTGGTAGGTACGTGTCTCCACCGTCCCCACCGAAATCGACGCCTATGCATGTGCATGTAAACGTAGTCAGTGCGTCACTGGCTTTTCCCAGTGATACTGAACGTACCATCAAGTCAAGCCCAAATGGGAAGTTCTCTGTTTTTCGCTACACAGTTTGACTCAGCTGCTCTGCTGCTGACCGGCTGGATTATTTTACTCAAACTTTTCATGTTATTAATTCTTCCAGCAAACAGAAAACCCCAGTTTTAATGTTTTGGTGATGTATTATCGTCTGTTTCTACTCGCCGCTCTGCTGCCAAGTTGTTCCGGTATGTAAGAAGTTTATGTCGTCATTTTAAATGCAACGGTAGTCTTTAACAGGCTAATATACTGTAAATGTGTATAAGTGCGTGGTGGAATGTAACTAAGTACATTTACTCAAACTGTGTACACATGTGAGGTACAGTACTCAACTTGAGTCTGTTGGTTGGACAAAACAAACACATTTGTCACTTTTATTTTACAAACCAAACAATGAATTAATGTCATTTAAAATGCTAGTTTAGTCTTTAAAAGGCTGCACGTGAATGTACGCCGTACGTTGCCATTGTAGCTGACATTGTACGGCTAATATAAATGTGTAGAAATCAGTGGTGGAATGTAACTAAGTAGGCCTACTTTTACTCAAATTATGTACAAATGAAATGTGAGGTAGGGCTACTTGATTTGAGTCTGTTGGTTGGACAAAACAAACTGTCTCACTATTTTTGTCATTTTAAATGCTAGTTTAGTGTTAAATAGGCTGCACGTGAATTTAAAAATGCATGCCTCATTGAAAAATTGTTAGAAATCACATGTGGAATGTAACAGTATATTTACTCAAGAGTGTTAAGGAACTTGTGTACTTGACTTTGTTGGTTGGACAAAACAAACTCATTTTTTACAAACCAATCAATCAATTGATTAATGGAATTTTTATTAAAATAATCCAAAAATGACAATAATCGTTAGTTAATAGTTCATATTAGGGCTGCAAGTAACGGTTATTTTCATTGTTGATTATTTTCTGGATGAATGGATAAGTTGTTTGGTCTCTAAAATGTCAGAAAATGCTCCAGCTAGTCTGAAAATATAGCCTAACCAACTAAACAGTGGAATTTTTATGGCCTTTTAAAGCATTCCTAGAAAACTGTCTTCCATGGAAAGAAGCCGGCTGGTGTTTCTCAGGAGTGTGGATGCCGTTAGGTGGTGCCTCCCATTATCATTAGCCAAAGAAATGGCTGAATCACTATTGATACCATTTCATTTCATTTATAGTGTCAAATCATACCAGAAGTTAAGACCCGACAAGTCCCACCTGAACAAGCATTTGGTGCGACGGCGGCGAGGGAAAACGTCCTGTTAACATGCAGAAACCTCTGTATATATTTTAAAAAGGAGCACAAAAAGACAGTCGGCGCACATGCAGCGATGCTTCTGTTGCCGCTAACGTCCGTTTCGGAGCATCAGAGGGCAGCGTTGGCATTTCAGTAGTACCGAAATAAGGCACCGATATCCACGTTACTATTCGGTCCGGTAGACCGGTTGTTAAGGCACCGGTGCCATATTAGCACCAGGTTTCGGTACCCAACCCTACTTTTGACCAAATACAACAATGTCGATATTGCGGCGATATTGTAGGGTTGACTATTGGTGCTTTCATAAAATGTTAACACAATGAGAGTTTTGATAAATAATCACCAATAATGTGGATGTAATGACTAAGTAGGTAAAGGCAAATAATGAAACGGCTAGAACAGTCTGGTAAGTTCAGAAAATGACATCAGTTTACTGTTTTACAGCCTGTAAAACCAGGAAAAGACAACACTTATGTCACGTCATGATATTACAATATCCAAAATGTAAGACCATATCTGGCCTCATATATTGATGTCAATATAATATTGATATCTTGCCCAGTCCTACTTCCTTGTCACATTTTCACCCCAGTTTGGAATTGTTGTTTTTGTTGATACATGCGTGCACCATGGTGCCAGGGTGAGTCTTATCACACAAACAGTTAAACACGCTTCTACACCCCTGTCAGCCCAGTTCAGAGTCAGGAAAGTCCAACTGCGTAGGTGTTACGTAATTTGGAGTTGAAGTGTGTAGATGTGAAGGAGATATACA